>NW_019213613.1:174861-197215 GCF_002532875.2 Varroa jacobsoni
ATATAAAATTGTTCCTCATTTCAACGATTTAAGATCTCTAGTTTGCATGTGGCCATTTGGGTCATTAGCTCGTGCTAGGCTTCGGTCTCTTGTTGCGTTTCTTAGATGACGAACGAATCTACCGGCATAAGGTGGCAACAGCAGTCGCTGCGTCAGCTGTGGAAGAGAGATGCGTTCAACAAACCGCTTTTGAAACTCTACTTAGCAGCGGGCTAGCGGGTGGCGGCTCTCACGTGCATTGCACAAGGCCCTTCAATGGCGGCATCGTGTATGTACGCAGCGAGAGTGAGAAAGAACACAACCGTGGGTACTCAATGTTGAGTAGTGCCAAGCTCTCAGCGTTGGAAACAACGAAACAAAGGTAGTTGCGGGGTTGGAGCCTCCGCCGAGCCAAAAAGAATCGTGTTTGCCGACCAGCTCTCTCCTACTTCCTCTGCGTAGTACAGTTGTACGCTGTACTTCGTCATTCGAAAACTCGAGCCCACCGTTCCGTCTGCCAAAACCCGCTGAAAACCCTCATAGGACCATCTCGGCAAAGCGTGCCACGTGGATGGGCGTCATTATTTTGTAATAGGCCCTCATACGCCTCGCTCGCATGCGGATGAACGATGAAAGGCTACAGACACCGATCTGTCTGTCGGTACTCGCAAGCGCCCGCATCACATACCTATCTGGTGCGCAGAGCGTCGTTCCAACATATCATTTTAATATCATCCCCCATTTCGGTCAGTCCTACCAACCCCCAAAGACTCACCACCTGCCTCCTCACAAAACCTTCTAAGCTCCTGCTGCTGTTTTAGCATTATCCGCAAGGTAAGTTATAGACGGCCGTTATATCGAAGGGCTACAAGGCCAGAGAAAGATGGGGTACAGCTCGTATTTCCCTTTCCTAAGTCTCTAGAACTCGCTCGCTGTACGCCTTAGCGTAACGGTTTAGGATTTAAAACCCCAACGTCTGATCCCGCGTGCGATACTAAACCTGGTTGAACGTGAACGCAACCGACTCGGGTCAGTCAGAAAATCGATTTTCCTGAAGATTCATATACCGTCAAGCTATGTCGGCCATGTATCATAGTGCCAAAGCGAAGCTGTCGAACGACCAGGCCTAGCACGGACCGGCGTAACATACGAGAGGCCACACGAGAAGTTTTTGAAGAGATGAGCGCATCCTAAAGGCGAATAAAGGAAGAGAGCAAACGGGACTGTAAGGGTCTGCCACATCGAATTGTTTTGCGATATGAGCTGGTGTTTTCTTTCGTCCGAATCACCATGAAAATATCGTAAGTAATCAATTTACCACGTTTTCGTCTAAATGAATGCAAATGTAATCAGTGACCAACATTTATTGGCTAATGTTAGAAACGTTTATATATATATATATATATATTGTAAATTACTATTCAAATTAATCTAAGCTGCGCCATTGCTCGCGCTTCTCTTTACAATCACAACGTCCGAACAGCGTTTTTCGTCGCGATGCTTCAAATAGATGGGCGTAAAACCTGAATCTTACAGATTCTAGTTCCTATACGCAACATACGCCCTTATAAAAAAAAACATTATTTGCAAATTAGAGATATTTCGTTGCTGAACTGCAATAGAGTGATTCATAGAACAACACAAATACGTACAGAAAATAGATTACGCCGACTGTGTAACCATTTTTAAATGTCCTCGGTAAAAATTCCACTAAACATAATAATCGATGGTTGATCCGAGAAAAGTCATGTTTCAAATACCATTATTCGTTACCCATTGCACCTAGCATGCCGAATTTCTTAACTGCATAAATTATGTTGCAGACGTCACATAAATGCGTTGTATCGTTGACTCCTTTCATTTATCCCTTCTATACTGTCCTTTTCTATAGGGGAGAACCACTAAGCAGCAGTGAGGCGCCTCAAAGCAAAAGACCAATACATTTTCGTTGTCTTCTGTCTAAATTTTCAACTCGTTTGCTCGTCAGGTTAAGTTCGTTCTGTTAGATTCCTTGCTATGAGCTCTGTACCGAGAGTGCGGCTGCGTGTACCTATTGCACGGGGCTAAAGCAATTAAAAGTTCAACAACGACAATGGCGCACAATGTTTGTAGGTATACTGTGATAAAAAGGTAACGTTAGACCGTCAGTGAAACTTTTTCCTACAACCTAGGTCGCAAGCCTGCTCTAGCCCTTCTGATGTTTTCCCTGACGCTGCTTTACCTCTGATCTCTGCTTAGTTGTGCATTTCTAGATGCCCTTTATCCTCACCACAGCCATGACCAACTCTCGCTTTGTGCCAGACTAGCATTCTCAAAGGGCGGAGATAAACATCAGCATAGACTAACGCCTTCTGGTGGTATATAGTGGCAGCAATACGAAGGTTGCGCTGCACTTACATTAGTATAGGTTAGACGTATGCTATCATAAGGGGGGGCTCAATGATTCAGAAAAGAATCACGTTAAACGCTACTATCTACGATAATAAGAAAGAGCGAAAACTCGCCGACGCAAGCCATGGTCATAATGGCGCAGCAAGTAAAAGGTGCGATGTCACTTACAACGTAGCGGTACCTCTACGCAGCTTCCGCTATCTCTCTATCTTTTTTTTGCCAGTTCGCTCTTGTTCCCTTTAATCCGTATTTTTAAAAAACCTAACCCCGTCGAAGAAAGGCCAGGCCAAGGATCTGGATGTCGAAAACTTCCGGTATAAGGACAGGACTGAAATAGAGACGACTAGAGCGAAGATAGATGGGAAGCTACAAAGGATCGCGTTCGCATTAAGAACAAGCAGCAGGACGACGGTGGTGACGAAACGGAAAAGACAGCACGAATTGGTCGATTCGATGGTGGCAGCTCTGCTAGCGCGTGTGCGAGTGCTCAGGAAATCTTAATTCAAGGAAAGAAATTCTGCCCGTAAGATAACGCCACCATGGGATGGCCCTGTCCCAGGTCGTTGAAACGTGCGTAAGAAAGAGAGAAAAGAGAAAGGCCGAAAAGTCCAAAGAAGGAAAAAACGTTTACGCAGCGTTTATTCAAATTTCAAGTCGGGTTGAGTTTCGCGACGATCTGAATCGTATCGAATTCGACGACTCGATAACGTCAAAATCAGCGCTGTTTTGCGTAGCTGATGTCTTTGTCACTACCGCTGCAACTATAGTCAATGCACAGAGTAACAATAATACTGCTTTAAGTAGTATCAAGAAAGCAAAAGTGTCATCTTATGATCTCGCATATTTTCGGTTTTGCAGTCACTGCTTTAAGACTAACGGCAGCAGTATGAAGATTCACAAATTTCGGAAGAAAGTCCCGCGTCCTGGTCATGAGTGCCGCAAGTTTGTGCAAGTGATTATTCTGGAGCTGTCGCTATTTGTATTCCTCATCAAGCTGTTCTACTGTGATAGAGTCATGTTGGCTGTAGTATACGTGAAATTTCGAACAAGTTCCACAACGCAAGCGGCTGGACTAACCAGTTTGCATAAGTAATCCTTTTGCGATATCCCCTGCCTATGATGTAGGTTTTCCTGAAGAACGCTTGTCTTCTATTTAAAGCAGGCTTATTCATCTATATGTATGTGTGTGTATGTGTGTGTATGTGTGTGTGTGTGTGTGTGTGTGTGTGTGTGTGTGTGTGTGTGTGTGTGTGTGTGTGTGTGTGTGTGTGTGGCTTGACGTTTCTCTCGATGGCTTTGGGGAAGGTCTGAATAACGTTCATTGACAAGAATTGTGTAGCTATTGTGACCCTGCTAATCGCGCGGTACACGTTTTCACATGTTTTCCGATTCCGCCTGTTTACCAATATTGGCCGATTCACAGCTCGATCATGGCGAACTTTTACGGCACAAACATACATACGTACGATTGCGCGTTGTTTTGCATGAAGGTTGGGCTACAGCAAGCAAACCCCTTTGTGCCTGGTCCCCTAATCGATGGCCTTTTGGTGCTTGAGAAATAGATGTTCCCACCTGACTTTCGTCGACTTCTGAAAGAAAATAAGTCTATTAGAAATACATTGTAGGACACTTCTTCTTCGAAGAAGATAACATACGGCAGACGGGCGAGGTGCTACTTGGATCACGTAAATAGCTCTAACGCTGTCGAGTCTATTTTCTTATTAGTAGCCTATGTATGTTTCAAATAGACATTCTTATATTTTATTTTTCTAGGCGCAGCCGCGAAACATTTGCGAATTCTGCAAACGACATGGAATAGAAATGGCCCCATTTGTACTTGTTAGTTTGGTCACAAGCTCCTCGTTAATTGTATTGCTAGTATATTACAAGCGCCAAGTGCTTTGTTACTACTTGGCGTAGTATTACGTTTTAGTGAAGATAAATCAAGCTGTCAAAACGTATAGCGAGATGCTGTTCAGCGTGAAGTTCTACCTGGGCTTTTACGTAAAGCTGGCTAACTGTTTTCGTCCGTCTATACGCGTATATTTCCAGTTTAGAGAGTTCTACCTACGTTGGTTAACTAATCGTCGCCAGATTCTCTCGGCTCCGTTTAGGCAAGGCTGATCTCTGTCAACAGACAGTAAGTTGGCGCTGGTAAAGCCCTACTTTTGAAAGCCAATAAAATACAGTATGTGGAAGAGACCTTCATGTCGGAAACAGTCCGTCTCTAATTGACAATCAAAGCGAGAGGCAAAGGCCGCCTTAGCTTCCCGGTTCTATGTAATGTTGTATTTCGTCAAGAATAATTACAGGTGGCTAGACGCGAAGATATTCAGCGACAACACTTCCCAATGGCTGCTGAGAACGGACGCAACTAATTTATTCAAGATAATTAACTAGATATTTGTGTTGAATATCCAGTCTGTCTGCTAGCATTGGTAGGCTGGCGGAAAAGTCGAGCATCCAGCGAAAGCTAGCAAGGTGTTTTGGACAACAAGCTAATAATTTGAAGGATCATTCGGCTCAAGGGAGATCCCTTATGTGCCTTTATATGCAAGCCAGGACGTTCAACAGTAACTGGCGGGCTTAGCTCATGCAACTCAAACGATTCATTTAACGGATGTCTTTATTATAGTCGTTAGTGCTGTAGCGTTGTCGGCCATCGCAGAGGATCCCTTTACAAGCCCCAACACTTCTAACAATCCGTCCGCTTGCTTTGATTTGAAGTGTGCGTTCTACAGACGGGTAAATGGGTGCATGGCGTACCGTTCCTTGTGCACGAGCAGATGGGCCACAAGGTTGCGCTAACGTAAAATGACTATTCTGTCGCCATGTCAAGACGAGCTACTCTCTCATGTTTATCAAATCGTCTATCGTAAGCTCGTCATTTGTAAGAATGTTCTTCCCATTGGCCACGCTACTGTATCTAGATAGTTTCCTCTTATAATCAGCAATGAGGTAATCACAAATAACTACTCGTAGCTTTCCGACCATAGGTTTTCGCTCAAGATACAGTTGTCTTTGGACCACTGGCCGTGGTCGTAAAGCCATCGACACACGACAAAATATGATACGACGTTGCATAGCTTACCGTACATACGAACAGGTGACTCCGCAGATCGATCTGCAAAGCATACCCCAATTTCAGCTGCAAGGAAAGAATTTCCGGAAGCAATCAAACATTTTTAAAGATTTCTCACTCAGACGCCAGCCGGCAGGAAGCCGGCGGCTGGCGTGCTGCAATATTTTCCTACCGAGTTTCGCTGGTCAGAGACTATTTTTAGCTGCCCCCATCAAATTCCCAGCGCGTCACTTCATTTTATTCTCTCACGCTCATTTATACATATACATGTATAGCATAAAAACGGTACATCTATATAAAGGTAGTGGTGGTCAAGGAATGTACACTTGCTGCTTTAACAAGGGATTTCACAGTATGTCGAACGGGTTGTGGAAAAGTCAGTAGCAGTTGAAACTGCCCTACCGTCGTTATTGCTATCATCGTCGTCGGTCAAATAGTTAGTGACATGTCTGAAAATTGCTTCGAAGCAGAACACCGTCCAGTAAGACGGTGGAGACACGGGAAGGTACGAGGAGTGTCCTCTATTTGCTCGATGAAAAAAGGGAATAGGAGAGGCGGCGGCCAGCCGCAACAGTCCCAATAATAATACAAGTGCTTGAAACCCTTTAAAAGATTCGTGCGCGTAGAGCTTGGCCACCTGCCAAACCGAAGTCCGATGAAACGATGGTCGCTCCCAAGCGGGTATTTCATTTGCTACGCCGCTTTTACTGCTACCATCGCCGCCACCGCAAAATGAATGAAATAATTTAGTGACATTCGCGCCTCGACTATGGAAGCTATGTCAATGTTAGGCCACATGCCTGAGTAAGCAAAAAAATTCCTATGAAGCGTATTGTTCATTTAATATAGTTTGTACATGGCAGAAATACGACTAACTTGTGACTGCTACAGTTTGCTCTGGTAGAAAAGTACAAGGGACATAAAAAAAAATAATGGTCTATGTGTAAGTTAGCTATCAAACACAAAAGTCATTGGATAAACTTTGTAAAGACAGCTTAGTGTGATTTCAGAACGAAAGGAATTCTTTGCCAATGGAACTATAGTCATGCACGATGACGTATAACTACTACATAATAAATGTGCGTATCTGAGTTTCTTTACACTCTTCAGTTTATATTACATTGTGTGTTGTCACGTTCACGAAGTACTTATCTATCGTCACGTTATTCATCGAGCTTCGAATGCGTCTGCGGGTAAAAAAGATTAAATACACTGTACTACATATATGGGCCTTTCGTGAACTGTGAAAAGCCCTATAGGACAGTCCATATCTCACAAACACCGCCATCGGCTCCCAGCTTCCCTCTACGACGAATTGTAACACCGCGACTTACGACTCTATTTGGCAATGGTGATAATGCAACCCACTGAGCCCAAATCCCAAGGCACTCACCCTCCTCGGTGCTACGTTAACCGACTATAGCTAACCATTGCAATAGGGATATATGGTCAGCCGCCCAGGTTACACTTGGAGGATATTCGACTTATATTAGGCGCTGGCCTTTTTTATGATGTAATAATGTCTCTGAATACAGGCAGCATGCTATGTGCGCCCCCCGTTAGAAACTTCGTGGAAAGCTTCCATTTGTGGTACTTTGAAGTTCTATCTTACTCCGCTTGCCCTCTGTATCTTCCTTTCGTTCCCCTTCCAGACTATATTTTCGACTTTTCAATTTCCAGTTCACACTGCTGTTACTACAATCCGTTTCCCCTCGAAACGTCTTCTTTAGCCCTTTTTAGTTTTCTCCCCACACCCAAGGCCCATGGCCCAAGTCTTGTTCGATATCGTCGCTATCGGCATCATGTGCCGGCTTCGTACTTCCATCAACGACCCATCGCGCAACTACAACTCATGGCTTCACGTGGAAAAAGGGAACTGCGCAACAAAGAGGAAGAATCAAACGCTGTCAGCTTGAGCGTTGCCGCGACGGCGGCGAAGGCAGCACCATCGGTAGTGGAACTGGTGCTAGCGGCAGCGGGCGCCGTGGAAGCAGTAGCACCAGCAGCATTCGCTTGTGCACTCGGTAGGCACAAGATCGCAAAACGAGAAATTTGACTTTAAAATGGGATGCAAAATATAATAACTGCGAGTTCTAGCAGTCTTTCCTACTTCGACCGCTCGGACTTCCGCTTGCCGGACTAGCTACCGCTGTTCCTGCTAGGAAGGCCCTCTGTCGTTTCGTCTGTCTATTCGCACATCCCCTTTTTAGTACCCCCCACCCACTCTCTCTCTCTTCTTGAGCTCAAACGTCGCTAGCGAGCCGAACGCGTGCTCGGCTGGCTGACTGGCTGTCGACCGACTGAACGAGCGCAGTATGCACTGTTTGATAGCGGTGATGGTAGCAGCGTGACAATGGTGGTTGGAATATATGATCTGGCTTGTTCGTCAAAGAATGGCTGGCTGGCTGCCTGCCTGCCAGTTATCCATGCCATCCCCAAAAGCAGATCTACCCTTGCCTCTTTGGGAGCGTTTACACGGACCTTTTCCCCCTCCCCCTATAAACCCCTGCCATCTACAGCCCCCTTCCCACCGGTCTTCACATCCTCACTTTGGTTCGCCTCGTTCGTCATCGTCATCTTCCTAGCAAAGCAAACGCAAAAAGTGCTCCGATGAGATGCGCGAGCTTGCTACTGATGTGTGTGCGTGTGCGTATAGGCGTTAGGAGTATGTTTGTCTCTTTCACCTTCAACGCAAACCGTGGAAAGGACCGAGTCTGCCGAACTCATAGAAACCGCCAGCAGTTAGAGCAAGCGTGAACGCTTGCAGTCCTGAAACGATATACATTCACCCAATCTTCTCCAACGCCGAGTAATCTCTTCCCATCTCTCTCCTCAAACTTGCCTTTACACGAAATGTCGGGCTCCATCACGCAGCCTCCTAAACGGATGCCGCTCGACCACGAAAAAGAGCTAGCCAACTCTACCCTTGAATTTGGCCCGATAAAGATCGATCATGGCTGACTTTTTAGTCTACGGTTGTTAATACTCTCCTTATTGTCTTGCTAATAAAAGATGGATGAACGCTGCGTACTACATTATCGATACGATGCTACCATTGATCAATAGAGTCACTGAGGGTTTTTCCTACGATATGTATACCGGGTACATACAGGGTATATGTAATGTTCTCCTATACATTGAAATATTCGAATCCATACTCAGACGCTTTCTGCAGCTGTAATTGGCCCCAATTTGATATTCTATGTTTTTTTTCTGATTGCGTAATTATTATTAACCTGAGTTATTTTTCAAATGATTATAATATTTAAAGGCGTTTATACTGTTGTTTACCTGCCTGTTTATGACAAAAAGATATTCAACTTAACATGATAAATGTGTACCATCGACCCAATTACGGCTTCTTCAGTTTTTGTTGCTGTCATGTTACCGTATCCAACGAGTGCTGTTTAGCCCATAACATTTTGATCACTTAAAATCGTTCAGTTTAGAAGCTAACGGCGTGCACCTTTTATTATCGAAGTTACTTCTACAAAACAAAAGTGCGATGTTTACTAAAACGTATTTAAGGATAACATCCAGCATACAACTGCACTCTATTTCAACATACATTTATGCTAGCTCCGTTACCACTAGCGGCGTAGCTCAGTAGCACAAAACCCCGCATATCGCACGTGCTCATGTTTGGCGTAAGCACACCCAAATCACAGCGTGCATTTTCCTTCTAAGAGAATCAACTATCGTACCAATTTGTGCTTCCCTTGCAGATTTTTTTCTGTTTTCCCTCTTTCTAAGCGCGTTGAATGCACCTGCTTACGTTTCCTTTTTATGGCAGAAGCTAAGCGAGGGCCATCAACTTCGCGACCTAGTTTTCCATTTTGCCTGTCGCAATTTGTGTAGCGAGCATACTGCCGGGGTCAGGGTCCAAGTTAACCTTTTAACCTGCAATACCGCAGGGTATTGCAGGCGTGTTGTGGTAGAGGCTACCAAATAATCGGGGATCTGGCAGTGTCGGCGGCAGCAGCAACAGCCCCTATGGCTGCGCTGGCAGTAGCAGCAAATGCAAAACACGAACAAGCAATGCAGATTTTCTGTCGGGGCCATCAGAGCTGTCTTTCCGGCGAGTGCGAGGTCATGGGTATCTTCGTATTTATTCTTACTATGCTTCTCATCTGCCAAGTTCCCTCCCATTATGCGCCAAATAAACTATGCTCCGCCCCACACATAAGTAAACTCGCCTGCTACACCTGATCTAAACTCGATCGAAGAGGCCGCAGTTTGATTGAAAGCCTCATTTTGGTCGAGCTAAGGTCTCCACGTCGCCTGGCATCAACAAACGGGGCAATGCCTTTTCCTCTGTGTGTGTTCTCCCTGCAGGCGTAAAAGACGTTGTTGAACGACCCCTCTATGAGCCTGCTATAGGCCTTTTGGCTGTGTGCATGGGAAAGGTTACATCAAATTAGGTCTGTATGGTTATGCGCCTCATATGTAATAATCGGTAAATATGATCATATGGTTTCGCTGGTCCCCCCAAAAATCGGCGTTTGGTCATCTTTGTCTTACTATGATGTTGAGTTCCAATGGGTCCTCTTATCGGTTGCATGACGTCGTTGTTTTCAATGCGAGTCGAAGCCCAAAATTAAACGTTTTCAACAGCGTAAACCTATTACACATTAATGTACGCGCACGTTCCCCTAAAACGTGGGATATCCAAAACAGTGGGTCACACAGTATCGATCGCTTTTCCAGACGTTACTATGCCACCTCCTTATCGCGTGCATAAAACACAGGTAGCACTGAGATACTTAATAGCACTAAGTTAAACTTATATCACTGGCTTGTACTGCCTCCAATACGGTACTCATTTAAAATATCTCCGATTCAGTGTGGATTCCACTATCCCCCAATTTTACTAGAAACTGTTTCTAGGTCCATAACATGGCCGTGTGAATATGCACTGCGATTCGCATGACAATGTTCGCAAAGTGTTCAAGTGAGGTTAAGAGGAAATGCCCAAAACGAATTATTTAACACGACTACAAAAAAGAAACGAAAACTTTACGTGTTTTTTTAAACCAGACTCTCTTCCTTAATGTACATCAGCTAGTAACTGGCTGACCCAATGCTAGTTAACCTAAATTTGCCCCAAATAATATGAAAGTCCTCACATGATTGTGTCGTGATTCCAGTCAAGGAATTGACGTTTTGCGGATACAACACTTCGCAATAAATTACAGAGCAGGGAATGCTATTACCTGCCGTCTACGTTAATTGTTTTGCCGTTCATTTGTCTTGCATGCGAACATAATTTGGATTCTCGTAGAGCAGAAAGGTTTGCAGACGGTGGCGACAAATGATGAATTAGCAGACTTTGATGTATGCGAAAATTAATAAAAAGCTTCTGAAAGAAAATCGCTTTTTCAAAGAACGACCACGATCAGCAACCGTGACACAATTCCCCTTCCAATAACGAACTAGGCTGGCCAGTTTGTTTCGTTACTGATCACTAATACGACTATACTTCGGCAGGTCTCTGTGCACTTTAGGATCTAACACGCAAACGCTTCTGTTGGTACCAACTGTGACCTCCCGCCAGTTCTGCTCTGTCAGATCTTTGGCAGCATTTTGTCGTCTGCGTTGCCTCTGACGCTTTGACACTCTACAACTTCTCTCTCTCCCCTTCGCGTTCTCACGTTTCGTATCTCCTGTTCGCGTTCTTTCTTTTAGTTTACTCAATGCTCTTGCGCCATTGACATTCAGACAAGCGCGGCAGCAAACAAAAAATATTAAAATTCTGCTTATTCGAGCGCAATCTCAAAGCCTCAATCCATAGCTGCAACGAGCAGCAGCAGCATGATTAAGCCCCATCGCCTCGCCAGCAGTGGCTCCATCTGCCGGCAGTGCGGTGAAACAACCATCTATCTCAGCAAGCTGCGGCTAAAGCACGGGCGGAACGGCAGCCGTAGTAGCAACGCTAACTGCGGCGATGTGACGTTCTTTGTTCTCGTTGTTGTTACTGCTGCTACCTTCAACCCTCAATTTTAATCCTTATGAATGTTTGCCCTTTGACTTGTATCCACGTTTCCCCTGTGTGGTGCCCGACCCAACTCCGTTACAACTCTTCGCTTGCATAGCATTCCCTTCCCGCTAGTATCCGCTCGGAATATTAAAGAACACCAGCAATAACAGCGGGGGCACAACACGCAAGAGTTCAACTAAGTAAACAAGAGTAAAACAGCGACACAACGGGGCGTAGCTGTTGCAACTTGTCGACAGTAGCGCCGACGGCAGTGGCAGCAGCAGTGAGTGAGCGCGCAAGCGAACACAGGGAGCGAGGGGCGGAGGGCGTGAAACGAATATCACCACTATACACTCCCGTGGACCCTCATTTGCCTCGAAAGAAGAAGAAGAGAAACTTTAACAATAACACATAATGCTTCGCAAGCTCAACGAAGTAGTTCACTGGCCATTGATTGAACCAAGCCGTAGTGTGGACTAGGATTAGCAACCTCGCTTGATTTGTGCTGGTGTTGCTTACGACATGGCGTGACGACTGAATGCCGATTCCACGACCGCTGTCTCTCCCGAGGCACGCAAGCGAAAGCAGAGCGTCGAGGAGAACAACAGTGTCCAAAAGAATGCACACCAACGTTATAGCTTCTCTCGCTAGCTTACCCTTTGCGCCCAGTTCTATTGAACGCTCCTCCAGGAGGTTATTCCTAACTCAAAGGAAATCAACGGCAACCTCATTACATTTTTCCTGCGCTAGCGGCTACTGCGGGCACTTTATGCCACTTTGCCATCACAGAACGAGTTAGCAAGGAGACAAAAAAAAATCAAATGTGACACGTTTGTTGTCGACAGATAATAAATGCAGGAAAAGCCACCCGTACGTAAACATCTCAAGATATCCTCTAGAGCAAAAACAACAAATTTTGTGAAAACATTAGGTAAATACTTTACATCTGGTAATCTGAAGTACAAATTGCGTCAAACGTACATGCAAGGTCATGCAATGGCAATGTTAAGCAAATAGTTACTTGCTGTTACCAAGCATTACATGAGAGATATTTATCGCGAATGTTTGCGTAAGTCTAGGAGCTTCTAAGACAGTCACCTTTACTTTTATAGCCAGTCATACATAACCTTAAATGCGCCATTACGCCCTATGCCCTCAGCGTGACTTAAGGGCCTGCAATCTGACACACTCTGTAGAGCATAACTTAGACTTGAACCTATCTTCGATGGAAGTTCAAAATCTCTTTTTACTGTTCTGATCAAATAATCAATTTCAAGCGTTCACATCTTGTATCGTCCTCACTGTGTGTCCTTCTACAATGAACCAAATATATCTTTGGTTGAGACATTGAGATACAATTTTAACACTTCATATATATATATATATATATATGCAACTCTACTTTATTAATTAAAGTAGACCAAAATAAACCCGTATACATTATATTTTGTCACACGATATATGTCATATGATCGCTTATTTATTTGACTTTTCAGGAAGTCTAATGTTTTCGTTAGCTCGTCGTTCTCTCCCCCATTTATTCCGTTATCCGTTTCGGTTTTCGCAAATACGTAAATGCCTTCTTCGACTTTCCTCTTCCATTTTTCCTCAGATCAGTGACGACATAGAAGGCGTAAGCAGCCGGCGCAAATTTACACTACAGTAAGCGACCGGGGCGGAAAGGCAGACAGACCAGCCGAGTTGTGGCCTTTCATAGCTACGGCAGCTGTAGTGACCGGGCGGCAAGGAAGGCAAATGCGAAAGTGTGCCTGTATGCTTAAGTGTTCCGGAAGTGTCTCCCCAGTACGCGCCAATCATCAGAGAACCCGACTGACTGACCTCGCCGGCCGCTCGTCCGTTCCCTCATTCGTCGTCCTAGGTTACAACGGAGAAATGAAACAGCGACAGACTCGACGATTACCACTAACTGTAACCCTTTTCCCTTGTCTCAGCTGTCACTGAACCTACGACCGCGACTGCCGCGTGCCTGCTGCGTGCGCGGCTGGCGATGACTCTAAGCATCGTCACTTCGTCGCCGCTGTTTCGCTATGTTTCTACGTTTCTCTATGCTGTCGTCCTGGATCCCTTCGACGAACCATATTTCCGGATTTTGGCAGGCAGCGACAACACACACTTCCGGATGTCATCACGGTTCCATCTGCTACCCAGCTGCCGCTGCTTGCTGATCGCTGATCGTACTCATTCCTGGCGACCAGACCAGGGTTTCGGAAAGAAAAAGTAGAAGAAGAAGAAAAAGAAAGAAGGTGCGAGAGAGAGAGAGAGAGAGAGAGAGAGAGAGAGAGAGAGAGAGATGACGGCTGAGAAGCGGGCGCACGGCTACTTTGCCTCATTCTGCGCTTGACACACATTTAGTAATGTGGTGACTTGCGCAGTTCTAACTGCAATCAGGCCTGGAATGACGCCCGGTGTCAGTAAGGTTGCCAGAGCAATACACACACATGCACATGCATATATAAAAGAAAACGAATTTACACTCATGGGAATATACAAGGTATCAGAGTTTGCTTATACAAAACGCTAAAGCATGCATCACTCTGTTCCGCACACCTGCAAACAATGAAGATAATGATTTTCGTATTGTTTAAAACGACTGTCGTGCCTAATTTAGCCGGCCTCAGTCGACGTCGTCATCATTCTGTGACTCGATACCGACTTCGTACTGTCTATGTACATCTTGGTAAAACTTGTTGCATATGTTCTCCGTTCACAATACGATATGTGATATAAAGGTACAGATCAACTGATAGATGGCGCCTGTATATTCGTACACGTTCCAGATTCTGTTTACGATTTTCAAATCTTTAGCACGTTGCTATATCTTGCCACAACTGCAATGTACAGCGATCGTATGAAAAAGCGGAGTGGCTGTTGCAGTAGCAACAATACTGTGCCAACAACAACGACTGCAGAAATGGGCGTGTCGGTAGTAGTAGCGGCTGATGCTGCTATTGCCAACGCACATTACCGCCTGGGGCGGCACAGGTCTACACCGTACAAGAACCAAGCACAAGGTGACTTTTTCTGCCGTGGACCTGGTCGAAAGAGGCAACAAGTGAATTGTGCCTGGGCGATCGTTAACTAATGTTCTGTCTCAGATTAGCCTGATATAGTGCACTGACTGACCAGCTTGTTGTTGGTTCGCTGCCGCCCCCGGCAGCCGGCCTGCTAGCCATCCGCCATGTTCATGTTATCCATTGCCAGAGGGCAACGCTCTTTTACGATAAGCCAATGGCTCGTTAGATAAGATACGGAGACCGACTGATTTGAGTCGTCCTTAGCGTAAGATTCTTCCTATACCCCCTTAAGCGTGTTCTATCCAGCCGCACCCTCAGTCGATGAGCTCACCCTCGCGGGCGTTGCCCCTTTTGCAAGCAAACAATGGATTACCTTTAGCAGCTGTGGCGACTGGACAGTTTCCCGTCCCATGGTACTCTAAAGCAGCTCAGAAGAAGCTAGGCGTGGCCAAGCCTATGCGAGAGGGGATCGAGTGAGACAGAAACTGTTCACTGGCTTTCATCGTCGATGGCGGCCAGAGAAGGTAGTTGAGAAAGTGCCTAACGTGAAACACCGCCACGACTGAAACTGCCGGAAGTTGTTGTGGCTGTTGATTGTCATTGCTCGGTTCGCTGTGAGCCGATGACGCCTAAGAGGCCATCGTCATAGCCCTGTCATGTCGCGGCAGCGATTGTAATTGCTTGCACCGCTCAATGCGCAAAGTCCCATCGAACGCGCTGAAAGTGGAGTTCCTCGACCGCTCCTTGCAGGTTTGTCGGATTTTTTAGCCACCACAAGCTTTGCCGTGCTTCACTCTTTCAAGTTTTGTCTTCCTTTTCCCCTTTTTTTTTTCCAATTTTTCGCTTGCGCCGTTTTCCGTGGGCAGACTCGTTTTATCCCTTTCTCTCTTGCTTTGTACTCTTACTATGAAAGCAGTCAGATCCTCGCCTTCGCGCCCAGTCATCTTCCTTTCTCTTCCGTAGGCAAAAGTGGTGCCGCCAGTAAGACGACCGATACTGCAGAAACGGCCTGCCGTAGCCCCTCTAGCAAAAACTAGGCACAATTTTTTCCCTTTTCCCCATTGGCCGCGGTCTGGGCCACATGCGACAACCGCCACTGACCAGATGGCGCCAACGATAAAGAATTGATAATACTCGTAATGATAATGGCCATTTGTGCGCAGCGCTTGCCGTTGCGCAGACTTCTTGTGCTGTGAAGAGAGCTCGGTGGTGGCGGAAGCGACTGCTTCTTCGTAGTTCGATGGAGGTTTCTCTTTTTTATTTTGAAGCCAGAAGGGACGGTGAACAAAGGACAAGAGAAAAATGGGCTTTTTTAGCCAGTTGAACGGGCACGATGACGAAATTATATCGTATTAACGGTGCTCATCGATGTCGTGGTTGTGGCTCTCAGGCGCAGGGTCAAGTGATGATTTCCTGCACTCTTCAATTTGCTTCGACGATATTTGAGGCTAGCTCTGTTTATCAATATGCGGGATGTGCATGGGATTAGTTGGCAGGCCTCGATATACCCGCTAATCACTGACAACCAGGAATCCACTGAGGGCTTCGTTAGAAAATATTGTTCCCCGAAGCATACTCTCATGAAGCTTAGTTCCTTTTTGCTTTGAAGCGAAAAGCTTGGTGGGTTAGATTGACTTACCGATTTGTCGAGCTGGCGAGGGTAACGCAAGGCAAAAAGCAGGACTGATTTTCGGGGTGCTTTCAACAAGTCGGGATAATATATCTCAATCCCTTTTGTAATGATCATTCTTACCCCCCCCCCCCCCCCCCGCCGACATCCCTGTCCAACCCATTTGCGGCACAGCCGCTAGGGGTGATCAGTAATCGATTATGAGGCAAAGAATAAACAACAGCACATAAAGAATGTTCGGCGCACTGTATTTTAGTTAACTCTGTTGAATACTTTTAGTGGCAGAAATTTTTCGAGTATAAGAACTGATTTAAAATAGCTGACGCAGATGATATATCATGGCCTTAACAAATACTGCTTTTTAATGTATGGTGTAACCGCACAACTCGTGAGACAGCCCATTAACAATTATTTCATAAGATGCAGCCCTAGATATTCTAGGCCTGTTCCTAACGCTATTATTTATAAACAAAAAAACACGATTCAACGGTACGAAATGAGCAGGCATTTTAATTAAAAAACAAAATTAATATAATCAAACGAGTTAAATGAACATGTTACATAAGACCAACATAATTAGAAGTAACATTCTAAAATTGCGCGAAGACCATATATATATATAAGCACGGTTAGCATGATCATAATTTTTGCTTACACCAATATATAATTTTAATTGCCAAAAGATTTACCGAAAAAAATATATAACTTTTTTGCCTGAAAATGATGATGATAGCATTGGGTTATTGATTCATAAACACAATTCAGCATTTAGCTTGGTTCCGTGGCGTACTCTCGGCCTTTAAAAATTGTCTAATCTTATCGGTCGGGTGATGGGAGCTTTTGCGTCAGACCTAACTACCCTATAGGACCCCTTCATTCCGTCCACCTATATTAGAAGATTTCCGTCAAGATATGCTTTTATATTATGACGATAGCGTGCAGGTACTTCATCCTGTAGGAAATAAAATTTGTCATCTTCACTGAATTCGTCTCGAGTGCGTAGTGGGGCAGATTTTTCCAGTGGGTTCAAGTAATAGGCACCAATCACTGTCTTGTTAAAGACGAATGATACAATCAATTTTTTGCTTGAAACTTTTGCGTGACCCGCCTAGAGCGCGGATTTACCGTTGCCCGCTAGGTAGAATTAAACGCGCCACTCAATTGAATTTTAGCCTTATCACTCCAAATAATCGAGCATCCTATCGTACGCGAGACTGTTCTTTTTTTTTGATCCGGATCATCCTCGTTCGGCGGATATTTACATAATACCATAAAACTTAGTAAAATAGATTTTCTTAAGAATTCGTCTTGCTCCTCTCCGCTTATTTGAAATTGATTATGCTCCGGACATTAGAACTTTCGACGGTGCATAGATTTCTTTGAATACCGGGCATATACACAAAGTTGTGCATTGAAATTTGTGACAATTTCTCTGGGCTGTCTGTCGCAGTCGGCATACATTAATTTCCTATACTGGGTACCGAAATATCAATAATCAATTAGGTTGTCCTGCTAAGCTCATCTGTGCCTTTAGTACTTATTGGCCGTTTTAGACCGTTGTATTTTTATGACGTTTAGCCTGTTATCAGCTTTGAAGTAAATTTCGTTGTAATATGTTTGTGAGTATTTGAGCTACTTTTCAATGAGTTTACGGCTACAGATACTAGACA
Source organism: Varroa jacobsoni (assembly GCF_002532875.2). Classification (NCBI taxonomy): domain Eukaryota; kingdom Metazoa; phylum Arthropoda; class Arachnida; order Mesostigmata; family Varroidae; genus Varroa; species Varroa jacobsoni. The sequence goes on from NW_019213613.1 coordinate 192,626, forward strand.
TGAAATTACGATTAAAAAATCGTTTGCGGAATCTACGAAACAGGACTTTTTTTGAGAAGGACTCCTGAGCAGCTCAGAAAATGTATTAAAAGTCAATAATGGTTAAACATCACCGCCAAAAATAACATCTCTAGCACATGCAAGACTTGGCTGGCCGGCTGGCTGACTATACCGCAGTGAACTCGCGGGCCCTGTCAAATCCTTATAGGCCTCTATGCTTAGTGTCGGGTAGAGTGAGTTTAGAGCTAATTTCCGCACGTTTAAAACTTGTTACCAAGTCATCTATGTGCAGTGTTAGCGTTGTACGCCAGCTTCATGACGCAGGCATAGAATAGTAGTTGTTGCCTATAAAGAACGCGTCCGCTTTTATTTATATAGAGTAAAACTGTAGAGGTACGCGCTTCTTTCGTCCGCAGCTAATCAATATATTCGATGATCTACTTGTTAAGAAAACGTGAAACTAAGACACCGACTAAACAATAGCAAGTAGCTTTGTGGCAGCTTTAAGATTGACACCCACGCATCAAACGTAAACATCTACAAGTTACAGTCGAAGCAACTTTGAATAACTTAAGCAAAAACATACTTCAGTTAGCGAAAACTGTTATTTCACGACATCATTGTCAGTCTTTTGTATGATGGCAATGAAATGGTTATCTGTTTTATTACACTCGGAAATAATGCGTTTTATCGGGAAACGTTTCGACTTCCTTTTCCCGGAAGCACAACGACCGTAATCAGATAAATAAAGCCGGTGACCAGTTATCGACAGGCAACAGGTGAACCTAGTGAAAATTTTCAAATGGCGAACCCTTTCGCTCTCCCCTTTCTCTTTCTCTTTCTCTCTCTGTCTATCGATGCTAAATTTCTCATAATCACGAACAGAAGTAATAGCAGCAGTTGGGGAAGTACTGCGGGTAGCACGATTTCTTTGTTGAACGAGGCTAAGTATCTGTAAAAGCGCTACGAACGAATGCAGCACGTTCCATTGTTATATTCGTTCGTTGTTATTGCTATTACCTCCATCTTTCTATGTATATATGTAATTATGTTAAATGAAATTGTATAAGAATAATAAGACGCTAAACCGACGACGACGACTCGTTGGAAAGATCAACAAAGAACGACAGGCGGAACAGTGGGTAATGCACTTGATAATAACCGAGCAGCGCTTACGGCACCCGCGTGTTTGCTTTGCATTTTCCTATCCCTGTCCTGATGCCACAGCCGACGATCGTTATGGTGACGAGAAAGACGGTACCAGTGATGGCGATGATGTTGCTCTAACTGGTTTTTATTTGATTAAGCATCAACGTGTTGTAGAAAAAGACAAAAGAAGTTTACGTGTCCCAAAAAAAAAAAAGGTACCAAATTGAGTTAAATTGTTGTTGGTGGAAGGTGAATAGTTCATTTGATATACTTAATGGTCCAGCATATATGTGCATGTCTATATACCTTTAGTGAATTTAAGCGCATATTATTACAAGTCGTTATTTATAATTGTCTCTAATTCGATTAGCTGTAGGATCCGTAACGGGTATCTCAAACTGCGATGATTTCAATGACCCAATAGGTCTATCCCATCGTCGGATCGCTGAGGGCCATCCAAATGCTGCCAAACCAGAGGAAATTTTTACACGCGGTAGACTTTACATTGGACCGATAGGTTTCAGTTGATTGGTCGTTGTTTGCTTAAAACGTAGCTCGATGTCTTGTGAATGACGTTTTCTGCAAGCGTCGCACTGCAACCTGCCTGGTGCTAGGAGCCCCTCACGACACCAGGCTGTAGGTTTTAGGTGGACAACGTAAATACGCCTCTCAGTTGAACGAATCTGGAAATTCATGAAGTCTTGTAATGCAATTGAGTCCCATCAACTATACGAATGAACAAACTTTACTAGCTGCTAGTCCTAAGTTTGCGCTAACTTGAAGAATTATTTCGAAATACAGGATTCGTTCCATAGAAACAGCTCTAATGAACTAGGTTTTACAATGTGCAATTCATACAGTTTACGCAGAAAATAATTTCACAAATCAGTCCTGTCGAAAGGTTCGTTTACAGTTTGGCCGTCTTGGTAAAAACTGATCGATTGCCTCGGGTAATTGTGGGCCTGCCAATTTCTATTTGACGGGCCGTTTATACTGTTGCAATGCGTTCTTGGTTTTGCCACTATAATCATTTTTTGTCATAGTAGGTATGATTTTTCTTGCTCGGCTAGCATACCCGTATAGGACGAATGCAGCCATCTGGCTGTGGGCTAGGACACGACATCTTGTTAGGTTGACACAAATATGCTCGATGTGCCCTAGAAAAAAGAAGGCTTCTTAATACATTTCCGTGATCGCGAGTATGCGTCTTTGTAGGCGAGAGCTGACGAAAACGTTTACAATGAAATCGCTATGTACGCGGCAGCGCAAAAGGAAGCCTGAGTTTCAAAGTCAGTGATCAATACTGTCCCCGTGTAGACGAATGATCGAGTGTATAACGTGTTTAGTTCACACGGTGCAAGTCACTTCTATTCAAATTCATAATAAACATTTTCGGAGCAACAGGTTGGTAACTAGGGCCTATGATTTCATTAATCCGTATGATGAACTAGTCGATATATATATCCGGCACCACATTTGCGTCTGCTAGTGCCTTGGTGAGTAAGAGGTGAGGAGCAAAGAAAGGATCTGTCAAGGTGCAGCTGTGAGTATATCGATTTCGTAATTAGCCGTCGTAGCAACAGAACAGCTGCCAGGTCACTGTCAGATACCAAAAACTTTCCATGCTGCTTTTTTGTATTCCATCGGTTTGGACGCCATAAGGCGCTAGGAACTATGCACGATAGACGTAAATCATAATTTGAATTGCGCAATAAATTGTACGCACTCAACAGACCCTACTCAAAAGCAATAAAGAACATCGACCTCTATAGCATTTTAATTACATCATAGTACATCCGAGATATACGTAATAATATTATAATCGTTCATTTATAATGCATCTTTATGTTGAAACATCTCTATCCAAACCTTGATGACGGAAATTGTAAACATCTCAGCAAGTCTTCCTTACTGAAAGGAAGACCGAATAGCTGTGTTATCGCCGTGAGGAATCGGTGTTGTGAGCATGTGGTAAAGTCCCTTTCAGGTGGCACTAAGCACCTAGGATTTGTAAACAGAATTAGGTCAGCTATGATAGTGGTATGAATTGAAAGGAAGATATTCTTCGTTGCGTAAGATAAATACCCAAGGGTGGCTAATTTTAACAACGTAAACATGTTTCAAACTTGATAGACGATCCGCCGAGCATTTGCTGCAGCCCGGTAATAGTCTACGTCAAGATTATAGCGTCTCCGTATGTCGTAACAAAAATAAAAACAGGCTTCATATGAAATTCGACAATTATTTTCATTGTTATACTTCAACGTTTGTTAGGTACGTCTGAATACGAAAGTTTCTGAATACGTCTTGTTCACCGGTCCGAAAATCAAGGTCGTTACGCTGTTGGTTAGTTTACGAATTCTGTTATACCCTATCTAAGATCAACAAATGTTTTTCCTTCAAAATCCGCTTGCTGGGCCTAGATAGGCATTACTTGTTGTAACTAGGGCCTGCTGATACAAAGTATGTCCACATACGGAATTAAACGTAAAGAAGCATGTGCCTTAAGGTTTAATGATAGGCAACCACATTAGTTAGTGTGTTGTCACGGTAACGTATATCCATCAACAAGCAAGTTAAGTAACTTGATTGGAATGGGATTACGCAAATGTAGCACTCAGTTGACGAACGAATCGACTAAAGAGAAGGGATATGTTTAAGTTTCGAATCATCTAGATCATCTGAATGAGTCGCTTATATAGGACGCTGGCGATCGTACGCAGTTCTGCGGGTTACATATGTGCATGGAACGCTGAAAGCCCATGCGGACATAATGACTACGCAATTTCACTTAGATTTAAAGGGTAAGTGTAACTTTGTGTTTGCATATTTAACTTGACGATACAAAAAAGCTTGTATTGAAAGGGCTCAAACAAGCCGTCTACGTGGAGGATAGTTGACGAGGGTTCGAATGATATGCTCGTTAGCTAATAAATAATAAGCTAATAAGACTTGAAAGACGCTAGAAGCACTGAAGATTATCACGGATTTTGTTTACAACATGTGTAATTTGAATGCCGAACAAGCCGAAGTTTTATTATGCCCGGGGCATTTGTTAAGTCGTTCGAACAGCTGAAAGTAGGAGTTACTAACAGCGACGATAACAAATGTAACCAACCTCAATAAAGTGGCACGTGCATTTTTCAAAATTTCTCTGACGCGGAATCATCACAGAGTGAGTAGATATGATCTGAACTTTTAAATCTAAGTAGATTACGAATATTTACGAGGTATCTATCGAACTACACGCTAGAAAAGTAATCTGTACTACTGGCTGATACAGGTCGACGGAACATCGTTCCATAGAAAATAAGAATAAACCGTGGTAAACCTCAATGTTGACGTATGTCCTAGGTCCTGTCGACGATAATCACTCTGTACACAAGGAGGGTTGCACCTTTTTTCTCTGTGTACAATACCGCAAAAACGCTACATGTTATC
>NW_019213613.1:197315-354228 GCF_002532875.2 Varroa jacobsoni
TACCTAGCCAGCCAGCCAGCCGTACAGTGTGCCTTATGTGCAGATATTTTATTTTTCATCAAATTTAAAGCCATAACTGACTGAAATCATTGAAAATATATTTGCTAGGATCACTTAGAATTATGGCTAATATCATATTGTTGGAATAAAATTAATAGTGTAATCCGCAATTTCAAGAAGTTAAATGGGAACATCACAATAATTACTTCATATGACAGAATAAGCACTGCTAAATCGGTCCTGCAGGGCTTGGATGCTAGATTAAAGGCCCTTCTCGATTATAACAGATAAGCCATCATAACAGAGATTAGGACTCGTCCTTTCAGCTACCCCATGCTAACCGAAATAATGAGATCAGTTTCGCCAACGCAAATATTCCAAAAAGCAGTGTTCTCAGAGATCACATGCAATGGTACCGCTTTTGTTCTCGATGAACTTAACCGTACGCGGCTACAAGCATAATTGCGTAACAAGTTTCAGAGTTTCTAGAGATTTAGTGGGCACTAATATAACAGTGGAACTAAACAAAGGTTCATTCATGATGGGTCGCTAAATTTGATTCATTATAGGCTCTAGGATTCATTATATTGCCCTGGGATAATACCAACAAACATTCGAACTCTCCATTGATACCGGCAAGCTGGAGGCTACTGCAGTCTACTTTGGCATCCTTAGGGCCGCCGATCTTTAAAAGCTTCATAGGAAGTTATTAAATGCATTTAGTGTGTCAGGACGACCTCATAGGCGTTAACAAAATAGACAATTGAAGAATAGTGGCCTTTTCAAAAATCAAACGATAGCTGCATAAAGTCACTTGACAAAAGAGATCTAACATCGACAAAAACACGTAAATGCTTTCGGTATCTATGAATCGTCAGACTTCAGCTGGTAGTATTTAAATTTTCTACTTTGACTATCGATAAATCTTACCTTCATATATTTACGATCTGAATAAAATTAAAACATTTCAAGATATGACGAACATTTCAGTAAACGATGGAAACTCTTCCCAACAATGTCTAACAGCAATAGCATGTGAACATTTTAGAGAGTAGCAAATAATTATAATCAGCCTAAGCTTATTCCACAGCCTGACAGATTGAATTCAAGGTCAAACGTGGTTGGTAGATGATTGAGTGTTACGTTCATATAAGGTACGTATGGAAGGAATGCATACGACCTTTTTTCAACAAGGGTAGCAGAAAGCTTGATTAGCTATTCTATAAACGTATTTATTCAGTACTTTATTGGCGCCTATTTTAGGCTTCTTGGTTTTTTATTTAACACATTCTTCTGCTGCCATTTCCTGCACAGCCCTCAGCTCTTGGTATGGCCTTAAAGCTATAATTTTCTATGTCAATCAATTTTATTCACGGTCATTTTCGCACAGATACGGGCAAAATGATCACGTACCGTTGGCCAGAGCGTGTTCACCAAAAGGACCGTTCACGCTAGTTCCGACGTGCACAGTCACAATCCAGTTAATTACCAGGCTACGAGACGCTGAGTCGGTGGAGGTAACAGCGACGGCGTTCGAGCTTACCGTATAGTCAACTCCAGGAACGACGAAAGACGTCACGTTCGCGGGTAAACTACAATGACAGGCGTAATTCCTATCACGATAACGAGCGGCACGTTTCAATGGAAATTCTCCACTTCTCCTGTCGTAAAGGCGACTGACCGCCTCTTATCACAGAGTACGAGGAAAGGCGAATTAAAAATTAGAGGCACTTCGTTTTTGCTGTAGTTTCTACTTTTGTCAACATACACCGAAATACACTTACTATTCAAAGAAATGGAGAGACTGTTGTTGTTCTAAATGACCAAATACATAGGCGTCATTGATCCGTTATCAGCTCGATAGTTTCCGATTCAAAAGAAAATCCTTGAAAGTAGGATTCTATTGTTAGCACAGCTTTATCCATTGTCACTTTTGTTGTTTTCCTAATCTTCAACGTACAGCTTTCGATATAGGTTAAAGTGAATTAAATAAAGACGACATCTAATTCTTTTCCATGTGCAATATCTATTACATTATAGATAATGCTTACCATCGTGAGTAAGCCCAGAGTGCTACGTATATAGATACAACAAGACCGTGGTGGAAGCTTGTTCTCTCAGACAAAATGAAATCTAGGGAAAAATTAGGTACTATGCACTAAGTTAAATTTCCATTTTTAATTCGTTGGCTAGTAAGTAACATATATATATATATATATATATATATATATAATACATATATAACTTGTATTACTGTTTCAATCAGAAAACGGGAAAAAAACACAGTTTCTTATTGAATCAATTTCTTCTAATGAGATTGCTATACGCCGCTACCAAAATGAATCTTTCGTACTGGCTTCAACTAAAAGAAAATAAGAAAAAACAAAGCTATCAATTTTAAGCACAAGTATTCTTATAAATTTATTATTACATTTTATTATTATACAATGAATATAGTAAACTGCTATCCGCTATGTGGGGGTACTAGAGATGTCTGACATTCCGAATTCTACCAAAACATATCGAGACACATTTTTACCAATGTTATCTATATTGTGTTAATTTTTGATAAAATTACTTAAATTAATGCATGTATAGATTGTGCCAGATCAGATCACGAAGAGGTCACGTGGTTTTTCTCATATTTATCATTACATTTTTTTTTTTTTTTTAATCATATTTATCATCAAGCGAAGCACTTTATTTACATATGTACAGTTTAAATCAACCAAACACACAGTGGAAGGAAGTCGGGGCATTCGGGCTGAAAAATTCAAGCTTTTTAACTTCTATGAACGTACGATATGCACAATAAAGCATTCGCTGCCCTAAGGGACTACGTCGTTTGCAACTGGGTGGGCGAACCTGGGGATTACTTGCTAGATGCGGTGGCATTCTGTTGTATTCTTGTTGCAGGCGCCGCAAAGCACTTCTAAGAGCCTTCTAATAAAACACGCTATATATAAAACTAGCGACTTCTGATCCGCTTTGCGACATTTTGCAATCTTAAAAACTCCGCACGGCTTGTAACGACTGTGGTGACATGGCCTCCATAGGAATTGTTCTAGGGGTACCCGTGATAGCCTTGTGGGTAATGTATTAATCTTGCGGACACGTTGTGGTCAAGGCTCGGACCCTGGCATAGATAAATCAACAGACTTCGTTTCGTCAGACAGGGAACTAGCAAGTCGTTTGTCTGATGAGATATTTAACGGAAAAACCGAACGTAAAAGTCGAAATATAGAGGAGTTACTCAGTTACACATTTTGACAAGCTCATACGTTACTCTTTGATTCTAAGGATCAACTAACTGGACAAATCTAGATTTTCTCAGCTTTACGGTTTTCAAATTTCAAATTTCATTTTCATTTTTTCAAAATTCATTTTCAAATTTACGGACATTTATAGAAGGAATAATACAGTTTAATCATATTGAGTTAAAGCTATTCGGACGAAGTCTTTGTATTGGTAACTCAACAGTGTTAACGTTTTTGAAAACTTTTCTATTTGGCAAGCGTTTTTTTTTCTATGTGAGCTTTCTTGTGGTACTAAACCTACGGACATAATAAAGAAAAATTCATCTGCAAGAGTTACGTGTGTTGATAGATTTGATCTGAATCGAGAAATTTATTGATTGGTTAAGTGCTAAGTACATTTGTAATGATAAAACAAATAAACTATATGTACTTGTCGAGTTTTCCACTGAATAAGCTCTTCGTTTGTAATTACGACGATGTCAAATGCTCGAACTGGTGTTACAGGAAATTCTACTTCTGTTGCTGCCATCGCCTTTCGGCCCGCTAACGCAGACGACGATTTGATTTTATGCCGAGCCCGTCTGGCTTTTTCGAGCGATCTGAATCATAACTCTTGACTTCTATGTGGCATCATTGATGTCAGGTATGATAAACAGGTCAGCCCGGATCTGAATCCAGTTAGAAAATGTTTTGACGAATGTGTCAGTTTTTCTGTTGTCAGAATTAGTTGTGTCATATGTAAGGTAAGTGATATGTTACTGTGGTGTACGAAAGAAAATCAAAGACGTATAAGGACTCACCTGTTCCGGTTGTTTGGGGTCTATGGAACTTCTCGAAGAAATTTATTTACGACATCATGTGAAAGTTTAAAAAATCTTTCTGAAAAAATGGTTATCTGGGCGGGTAAGCATGGCCGGTGACAGAAACTAACTATAGCGGTGTGAGATCGAACCCTGTCGCGTAACAAAAGAGACTTCACCCGGTTCATTAATCATGGCTGCTTAAAGCTGAAGTCGTTCATCATTATCTATAGTACACTTTAACGGGTCGCAATTGGTGAAGTAGAATATGTTACTGCTATAACATTAGAGCATAGTGAAGTGAGGTTTTTATTCTCCGCGGCATCTGTTTGTCCAGCTCGCTTAATGTATGCGACCATGGTGCTCTTACGTACACCAAACCTGCGTGTTAATACCAAACCTCCTTGACATAGGTCGGCTTCTGTCGTAGTTCTTAATTTTTCGACAGCGGATTTTTCCACGAGAGTCGATTTTTTATGAGTTCCTTCTTAAAGTTTTTTAAAGCAAAGACTCACGGCATATTTTTCTAATGGAATTTCCGATTCGAATGAATACGCATCTCCTCATCGCTTTTGCTTTTCTAGCAACGGATATCTTTGGAAATAGGTGTTGGCCTTGACTTGTAGCGGGTTAATCTACTTTTACATCAGGAAGTTTACTGCAGTTGAGCGCATTCAAACGATTATTAGAATAACGTTATCATCATTTGCTTTGTTTAGTTTTTCAGACGCGAGCCACTATTTTTTTCCTCACAACCGTCGCTCATAGGTCATACAGTGGTAATGATAAATCAGCGATTGTTATTTTCCGCAAGATTCGCTCTTTTTTCAGCCTCGGTGCCCTTTAGGAGCGCTGAACTGCTATATTCGTATAACCGCAAATGTTCCCTGTGCTCGCTGCCGTTACCTGAAATGAAGACAAGTAGTGAGGTGTTTATTGATGATACAGCGATAATTTATCTCTTAGACGCTCGGCCAATCTAGGTCACAGCCAGTACTATATTCGATGTAGTCGAATTCCTGTAAAAGCTGCGAGTATTTAGGTTTACTGGGCCCGTTATTCAGCCCTTGACAACGGCTTATTTCAAACACTGACGACAACAGATATTACCGGGGCAATGTGTTTCGGCAGTGTTGGTTGAATGGAGCATTTCAGTGTCGTTTAATTTTCGTTCGGTTATCAGTAAAATTGCATGTGAGGGCCATATGTATGACTGCGGTGGCAAAAATGATCCAGGTATTATGGAACATCTACTTTCGTATAAGAAGCTGTTTCACGCATCGCAGCATTGAAACGATGAAACGTACTCGTTCCATTAGAGAGGGGAAGATACGAAGTTCATTCTCCTGAAGTTGCCAAAATTGCCTCAATCCGATTGCACATACCACCAGCACCGTAGAATATGTCGAACGCATATCAGCATGTATAAATACTCTCCGATATATAACTCTACAATCAGCTGACTACAGTAATTCAGAGAACGTTAGATAGGGAGTATCATGGATATGAGATACACTTGCAAAATCATTTTCTCATGATATTCTACCGGTTAGGAAAGTTCTACTATATCAGTAACTTTAGTTTGACTTTTCTCCCTTCGTTAACTTCTGTCGCTCTTGCTTGCTATTGCTGCTGCTAGTGCGTGAATGACGTGTCGTAGATAGCCTACGGCATTAGATGCGAGCTTAAGGGGCGCATAGAACAGTGAGAACTGAAGCCTGACCAATTGCTCTTAACGATAACTACCGCAGGAGCGCACCCCTGACGACAAGGCAGGAGCGGTCGGAGACAGCTTAAGTTAGTCGGCGATAGGCCTAGAGCCAGGCAATCTCAAAAAAACTCGCAATATGGGTTGGTCACTAGCCAATACTGCAAGGTATAAAATCTTGATGGCTGGCTTATCTAGCCGACCGTCATGTCCTGGCCTATTCGAGGGCTGCGACATTTCCACTTGGATTCGCTCGAGCGCCTGGGGGTCTCCTGGGGTCCTTCGCGCCAGCGACTTCACGGTATCCGACTATCGTCCTCTGGGACCTCTGCCGCCTGCAGTTAATCAGGCGTAATGAGGCTCCTGCATCCAAAGTAGTCAGTGATAGCCATTTTGTGTGTGTTCAAACGGCTGCGTATGGGTAAGCTAGCAGGTGGCTTACCGCAGAGAGACACGCACAGGGGGCCCATTCCACTCAGAAAGCACTGCTTCGTAGTTGACAGTGACAGTACGAATCTCTTCTATGCTGCCGCAAGAATAAGAGTGCGTCAGCTGCCAACGGTTACATCAAACAGTAATGAACCATTCGCAGAAGAAATTACGATAGGCGGCACGTTATTATATATATATATATTGCTTGTCACGTTGATGTTAGTACTTTTATCGACATAACAAATGACATTTTTTCAATATATTATTATATGTATTAGCTGTGCAGCAAACTCGACCAACAGCCGGTCAGCAAACAAGCAGAAGTCTGAGGGAATTTTGGAGGCAAAAAATGACCACAAGATCTTGTGTGAATCATATCAAGGGTATAGCAACAAAATTTGGCAAGCTGACCTTCAGGAGTCGCCAAAAATCTATCAAGTTGATTACATTATCCCGGTGATTATCTAGCATGGAATTATAGGTATGGCAATAGAATAAGTAAGTTACGGAAGTTAAGGGACGGTTACAGGTATGGTCAAAGACAAAAACAGATTTAAGTGTAACGGGCATCTCTATAATGGAACGAAGCTACGAATAGTATCGCCGGCTCTAATCCTAATGCACAAGCTATGTGACATTCATAGCTCAATTATCTGAGTGCTATTCTTCTCCTAAACATGTAAACCTATACAAAGGGCATAGATTTCTGCAACGCAAGGAATGTACACCTTTATGGAGAACAGACTTTGGAAGAACAGAGTGAGAGTTTAACTCGTAAAAGCTAATAGATAGTGAACGCTATACCTAGGTAGGACGCAACATTCTACTTCGGACAATGACCGGAAAAGGTATTCAATTTTGTATCTGACGCTTACACGCGGCTGCAAGCGATTCTGTGCACGGCATGGTACGTGCGTGCTTACTGTATGTGTATTTATGGCTAAGTATAACTTGGTAAGACACATTCATGAAACCTTATACAAAAAGTAGCTATTGCTACCAAACAATAACTTCATAGCTTCAACATGAGAAACATAGCTCTAATTATGACCACGCTATCGAACTCTAATTATTATAAACAGCGAATCATTTACGTAATTTCTAAAAATAATTTTTGCACAATTTCAACCAGTCAAAGTTCTTCTGGCTCAGCATCTTAGGATAAACTAGTAATGATATATCATTTTACTGTATCTGTGAACGTGAGCTAAAGTTGAAACGTTACTTGCTACTATGCCTTAAATTAAAACATAGCTTTGTCGAGTCTCTGAGTAATGGATATAGCCTTTTCGAAACATAGGATCCTGGCTCGATCGTTTTCGTATAGCCCTTAGCTGTTGCACGTACTACATTGCTGAGGAAAGTTCCCGTGCTCGATGGGTGAGAATCCTAAACAGTGCCTCGTAGATATACACGGAAAATATCGAAGCCACGCTGTTATGGAAGACGGTCGTTAAGCACTGCAATAGAACAAGCTTTTGCTGACGAATAATATATTACAAGAGCTCGCTGCCGCGAGAAGACTCAGCTTCTAAAAGACATGGGAAGTCACTGTTGCCGGAAAGGTTAAAAGTCAGGGCGCCTCACTCGCAGTTTCTTTGAAAGAATCTTTCCTGCGGTCTGCAGCTTGGTTAGCGTTCATGACTTGCATTACGGTCGGAACCGACCAGAGTAATTTTTAAGTTTACAGTGCTGATTTATGAGTTCCAAGGTAAGTAACAAAATAATTGTGTTTGTCATAAATGTCCGACAAGCATGAATTTCCAAAAAAAAAGATTCATGTAAATTGTTTGTATTTTTTGTCGGTGTCTTAAATGAGGTGCACATTTGCTCCATGGTACGGTTCACGATCGTTTAATCATGTCCACTCTCGTTACGTCTTCAACGTCTTTCTACGCTACGGTCGTGTAAACAAACAAACCGATAAAAGTATAATCTTTTTGCAATGAATAGCCATCATTCAATGATTCTTAGCTGATTTCCTCTCAGCAAGTGATGAGTATATGCGGTTTACTGAAACAGTCCTGGTGTTTCGATCCAGATGTACACCAATGTACATCCTGTCGATCACAGGCCCAATGGTTCAAGCAGGACTAAGAATACTTATAGTCAAATAGCGTTATACAAAGTAGCTTTAAACCTATGGGATTCAAATTTGGCACCCGGGGTCTCTTACTTGTTTTTTTTTATGACGACCATTCTGCTGATGCGCGGAAGCAGGGCAGGAGTATAATAAATCATGATTGTATAATAGACAATAGGCGAACTGGGAAAATATTCATTTTGTCGGAGTGTTTCTCTTGGCTTAAAGATGGCTTAATGTCAGACGTGATACAACAAGATGACAGATTTATAGATGACATATTCTTTTTAAAACGATGTTCATACACTGTGTTGTCATTGCGTTTTCGTACGGCGTTTCGGCAGAAAAGTAGTGGAAATGATTTCCTCATTTGCGAGTATGGACGGCCCTATAATTCAAGACCCTCTGTCTGATGTAAGGGTTTCCGTTAGAGCTTCACTTCGACTTGAAGGTCGCGTGGCAGGTCACAACTTCAGAATCAAATGGCTCCATAATTCAGCACATATAAACGAAGCTGAAGGCATTCGTGTGAGTAGCACCATGAAGATTTTCTTCTTCGACGTGTGCTGAGTGCAATGTAAGCTGTCTCTCGACGCATACACGCGCAAAATAAACTATAATTATCTTCTAGATAAAACATTTGTATTTAAACAAATTAAAACCAATGATCATGGAATCGTATGATATGCACCAGAATAGTCTTTACAAACTTATGTAAACATACAATGACTAGTATACAATAATAGAAGGCCGTTTAATTTAGAAGCGTACGGCTCTAACCTTACTTTTTTAAAAAGAGCCGTATGAATTTGGGCTTTATAAATTCGTTTGTTAAAATTGTTATTATTTGAGCTGCGATTATATAACTATTTAAAAAAAAAAAAAACTGCTTGGACCAGAACTTACTAACTGCCTTGCTTAACATACTCCGTTACTAATAAACGATACATGCGTTCTACTGGTAAACTTCCTAAGTGAGACTCGGCCGAATTGTCACTTCCAAAAGCCTGACTTTCAGTCCAACTTAAAATTCGTAGCTATATATACAAGTCTTACGATCGCACCCGTTTAAGGAGACTGGCATCAACTAAGAGTCCTGTGATAATCTCATCTAATTTAACGAGTATATAAGAATAAAAAGACAACGTTGATGATAAAATACTGCATGAAGGGCAAGGAGTTCTTAATAGATTTGCGTTGATACCTCAGAGAAGCCACTGCGTTTTGAGGTAGAAGAGGCCTATGGTTCTATTCCTGAGAGGATTTCGAAGGCTCTGTAGATGAGATGCAGTTCGCTTCGTGACAGATCACTCTGTACATCAGAGTACATATTCAGAGCGTAAAACAATAACAATGTTGATGCTGATAGGAAAAAAAAATTGACGTTGATAGTCCGAACGGCATCACGCTGGCTCGTTGATGTTATACGCCCAAGCCACAATCGCGTAACTAGTTATCGGTTAAAGAAAAAGGGATCTGTAAAGATATAGAAGCACGTGTTGGAGGGAAATCCGTGGCCGAAGACTAAATAGCATATAAATGCGGTTGTATCACTTTGGACGTAGTTTAAAGAAATATATTTCTAACTATGTAAGTAAGCACTATGGATACGTGCTCGGCCTAAAGTCGTTTGTTTAAATGTCAATCCAAAACACCTTGAGGATAAGTTTGATTAAACGACTGTTCCATTAAACTTAATCAAGTTGCTCAGTACGTTAATGGAGCACTAAGAAGCTTCGATGAAAGAATATTCCATTTTTAAATTGTTGACAGAAAGCGAAGTGTCTCGTGGCTGCTTATGACTGGCAAGTTTGTACTATGGGAGGTAGGTCGGAAATCTGTTTTGACGAGCCTGAAAGTAAAAAAACAGTACACTCGAATAAAGAATAGATAAAAATGGGCTTAGAACTGAATTTTGAGTAACTGACCCTAGGTATTACTAGAGGGCTATTCAAGATCGCAGTATCGATACGTCTAGTTAAGAAGCGCTTGGTAAAGTAACGTCTGAATCGATCAGAGAAAGTAGTAAAAAATTAGAAATATAGTAGAAAAAAAAATTATTCTTTAAAAATGCATCGCGCGATATAGTAACAAACGCCTTTGCAGCATTGATGACGACTACAAGTTGGGTACTTTTCCACCGCAGAAGTGGGTGTCGTAGTCATAGGTCTCATGGGAAACCAGATCAGAGAAGCGCGAACGAGGAAACAATATTGCAATTTTGAAAGAAAAAATGATGAAAAATGAGAGCTTAGAGATGATGCTTGACGCAGCTTTTTAACAAGCTTTGTGAAAGATGGGTCGACAGTTCGTTGGACTACTTCAGCCACTTGTATACATAAATAAAGAAATAACCCCGACGATCCCAAACGATGCTGGAAACCCATTGAAGGGACAAGTTATTGATTAGCGTGAGGTTGTTAACGGGTTTAGCGGATGGTCAGTCCGACAAATATTATATCCATGCTTCGAAATTCGTTACGGATGTGTCTGCATGTATTTAACTAATCGATTGTTCCCGTAGGGTGACTTAATGCAGTTATCAGATCGTTCCGGATCTATGTTACGACGTTTACTTTAGAAACTAGTTTCAGCATATAAAAGGATCAGTTGAATCGATGTCCTGATAGCTAAAATGAACGACGAAGAAGTACCTCGTCGTCAAACCTCGGCACTGTTACAGATGTCTGTTGTTCAAATTCATTTCTTCCATTCTCTGATTCCTTATTGCCTTTTCTCGCATGCGCCTTCACGATTGCCATTATTTAGCTAAAATTATTTAGAAAAGCAAACAAATACATTTAGACATATTTAATGTTAGCTGTTAGTTTGCGCCGTGCTATTCTGCCGCTGCATTTACTTCATTCAAAGCCTCAACGTGTTTACATTTATATCAGTAGGATTTTATTCTAAGACAATAATTCTAAGACAGGGTTTCTTTCAGTGAACCAATACGATTACCGTTGCAACTCAGTATTTCATGCTGGGATGGTCCCATCGTACAGCATACTAACATAAGCCCATATGTTAATATATAAAAATGTTATTTTAAAGAAAAGCTACAAATCGAAGTAGTCGCAGTGATTGCGGGTAGCGGAAACACACACGAGACAACAGAATTCGATAACACTATTAATCTGAAATAACAACCTTAGCGTATGCTTGATCATTCGTAGAGTACTTTCAATAATATGCCTTTATAATAAATACGATAGATGCGTTTGAGTCGCTTTGTCGTTCGTGTTGTTCAGGGTCATAAGTATCGATGTGCTGGTAATTAACGGTATGGTTGGAATATACTCAGTGTTCGCAAAAAACGATAGAGGCCAAATTCATACCGTAGACGTAAATGCACACGCCTAAGAAATTCTACTATTCTATTAAATATCATTGGTTAGAAAGTCCTTGCCAGTTATGTATAGTTGTCGTTTTATACTGGTAAGGCTAGCTCGTAGCTAATATAATATTTCAATACATTCATATGTGTATAGGCTCTAATATAGAAACACTTCGCCTCAACAAACCAATTAGAACTTAATTATGTTCTGTTAAATGCTACGGCCAGTCAACCGACGCCGCGCAGGACATCCGAGTTTCTTATAAGAACAAATTTGAACTTTTACCTTGCACGTCTTGTAAGTAAGTATTAACCGATTTCGTTACTTAACCGTAACAGATAGCCAATTACAATCAACGGAAACAAAGTACTTCAATGGGGCGTGTAAGGATTTCTAAACGATGCCCTAGTGCGCTAGTGCAACAGGTTTTCAAACTTCAAACGGCACACCCACATTGCAGCTGAGAGAGGGATGAGGAGTCAAGGTAGATGCGCACTCAAGCTAGAAGCCTGCAAAACGAAGCTTCAAATTTGTTAGGTTTTTTGAAGTTGAAACAATAGCTTCTTCAGCCGTAAGCTCACTTTATATTTTATGATTCTGTTTTCTGTTAAGTGTCGATTTCCGTCTTGTCCTAAAGTTCCGAATTTTCCGTCCAGCACGTAAGCCTAACGGTATCCCACTAGACAATCGGTTCCTAGTACTAAGTGGCGTAACGTCGTTACCACACCCTATTTCCGTGCCTTACATTTTACCTTAGTTTTGTATCATCCAGAGATGTAAAAATATATGTTGCTATTATTTAGTGAAACCAGTGGTGGCTGAGCCGATAGGTATCCCAGTAATGGAGCTCGTTCAAAGTCTGGTGACTAGAAAGACACTCAGGCATAGGGGCCCCAAGTCTGGTAGATCCTGCTAAGGTATAACTTAGACATAATATGATAGCTTACGTCTAGAAATTCACAAAACCACTAATATTCTTCTATAAGCCAATATAATAAACGCAAAATATCGATTTACTGGTGTAGATTTCTGGTCGCTTTCAGTTACATACCACGTCTTCTTATCAACTTTGAAGGGCAAACTATTTTATTCTGTGTCTGTTTTTACTGGATTTAGATGCTATAAATATGAACCATTCGACCGACCATAACAGCTTTTCGTCAACTCAAGTATGGCCTCTTTTGAAGGCGGACAGCTAGCATCTTGTAAATTAAATTAGACAAATCTGCTACCCATGGAGCGTTCTTAAACTACGTCTTATACATTTAATTCTCCAGTTCATTGACGAAATTTGATGTTTCAGATTAGGAGCTGCTGTTTAAC
Organism: Varroa jacobsoni; assembly: GCF_002532875.2. NCBI lineage: Eukaryota > Metazoa > Arthropoda > Arachnida > Mesostigmata > Varroidae > Varroa > Varroa jacobsoni. Next base: position 210,257 of record NW_019213613.1, read on the forward strand.
GTGATTGAAATCCTCTTGGAAGTATTAGGGACGAAACGTACGTCATCACGGCAAATTTAACCTTGGGATTGAGTACATTAGAAAACTTGTTGCGACTACTTACTTCCGCATATCCGATATTCCTGCGACTATGTTAAGCAATAGCTTAACAAGGATGAACATTTTCTCAAAGCGATGTATTCTCACCATATTATTATTATTATTGAAACCTATTATTGTACTACTATTAAAACTGTGTCAAAAGAATTCCCACGCATCTGTTAAGGGCTCTTGTATAGAAAAGATTAAGTATTTGGCTGAAATCGGGAGAGTCGAGTCTTTTTTGTGACAAATCAATAACAGATCGATTCGGTTTTCGAGTTAACTTTTGGAGTGTTTAGCCGGCGAATTTTTCGATATATGCTGTTTAAGTGTCAAACGAATTAAAATGTTTTTGGAAAAAAAATAAAGCTTTTTCAAGTCAAAGAAAAACACCTCTTTCGCCGAAGGCCCTACGTGGTTCTTCGCTTCTTCCATTTTCGGAGTATTTACACTGAGAATTGTATTCGCAGAGTATAGAAAATATAAATCAGTGAAAAGCGTTAACCAAAAATTGCCATTTTGCGCGGAAACCCTTCATTTGTGAACGGAAGCAGAGTGCGCCCTAGGAAGCTTTCTTTGTCATGCCAAAGCCACGTATCCCACAAGCCCAAGCCCTAGTTTCTAAATAGGGCTACATATTTATCAGTATTATTAATTTTCATAAATATCTAAACTCGTTGTTTTGCCTTTATCTCACGTTTTATTGCAATACATGTTGTTCCCTTCTCTTCTATACCGATATAGAGTACACGGCCTAAAGCTGCTCGTAATGCCATACATTAATTATAGTACATTATTGTAACGCCGATACAAATAACAGTCGGATTTTCGTTCGAAGTTCAGCTGACATTCCCTCGGGTTTGGCGCCAGATTCAAAAGGTAAGTTAAGTTCTGCTAATACTTGATGTTTGTCGATATCAAGACAAACCGCCAATGAACAGCTTGCCGTTCAGTTTGCTCCTGTCGAGAACGTTCAACGGTTATTGCTTTGTCGAATTCTGACAACTTACAATATCCAGCAACTTCTATATCAAACGAAAAGGGGAGACGCACTTGCTATCTATTCTTTGCCGTAATCCTTAATTGTTTGGATTGTTTAATATCTTTCCAGACACTCTTTGCCATGGATCTAATTCATGACACCTAACTTGAAGTAACTGACGGGTTGCAGCTGCCCGTTTTTCGAGCACGTGTTTATAGCAGAATTCACGAGAAAATGTCATATCAAACGCCATATGGGTCTGTCTGCATAAAAAGCATGTATAAAAAAGGAAGAAACTGAACAGCTTCTGTTTAAAAATGATACATCAGCCATTACACATTTCAGCCGGTACCACGACCGGTTTAACCAGTCGACACATGGCGATGAACATAAGTCCGAGCCCTACACAATAGGCTCATTTGGACTCGCCTGAACAGAAAAGATAGATGATTATACTAGCCTTAAGCCATTTACACACGTACAACGTTTATGAGGACGTGCTATCCCAACATATTATAACGCTTTGCAATTAATTGAAAAGAACTGGAGTTAAGGGGAACTTGAGGTAACTACGCTATCCTGCCGCAGTCCTTTGAGGAATCTTTGGTAAGCATTATGGTAGAAGCTGAGCGACGCTTGACAGTATTTCGATGAGTAATATATATAACATGTGTGAGCTAAAACGTAGAGCTTTCAGAGTAGGCAACAATCGTCTGGTTACGTACTTCTTACCAATTGGTAACCTCGTCATGTTACAAAGCTGTCTCCCTGTCCTACAGCAGTAATCAACGAATCACTTAGATTTTGTTCATTATTTAAAATCGTTTTACACGGTTGCCTTACGTTCAGTGTGCCTGAAGCTTTGAGAACCGCTATTCCATAGTCAGTTATTTTCTTCAAGCTTGTGGCCGACGAGGATGTTCCAAGCAAGACATATTGGCTGTTCAAGATGCTTGGAAAACTCACAGTACGTTCGTTTTGCCTTGCGCTAGGCCTGTAGGCGATCCAAATCAAACGAGCCGATGAGCACTAGCGACTCGGATTCCTTAGTCCATATGTATGGGGAAGAATCCTTGCTGTAGCATTCGTTGCCGTACTAGCTTTTGCCATACCGTTCTAACATGAAGCGGCGTACAAAACTCTTTGTCTAGGTATATATCCAGATACCTAGCACCCTCTACCATGCTAATAGTCTTTTCGCACACGTTTCCTTCCTGTAAGCCAAGTGCTCCCGCCTTTTCCGGGGCACGCTCTAGTCCGCTTTTTGCCAAGATCCACTCCGCTCGTTGCCTTTCCATATTGTACCGGTGTCTGTCTGAATAGTACTAAATGGCTAGCAAAACGTCAACCGTTGTGAAATATATAAAACATCAGCTGCTACTCGCTATTGATAACTGTACAGTACAAAAGCGATATTTATGCTTTGAGCAAAGAACGTTTCGAAATTGTTGCTTTGGCGATCTGTGTAGTCAGATTCAATTATGTGTGTCTATACTGCTTCACCAAGATTTATCTCTGATCTTCTATAGCCTGAATCAAAGATGGACTTCAGTCGTCGAAAGTATTCGGTCGAGCATATAGGCGGCGTATGTTGTGCTGTCCTACACGTTCCTGTCGAAATATTTCCTATGGCGACAGAATCACTAGCTCTACTCAGTCTATGCGATAATGGTAGCGAAACGTGCCAGTCCTACGAACGGGAGTTAGGAGAGGACGCACATTGTGGAATTTGTACCATACGTGGCCTAAGAGTTATAAGGATATATAGTTTTCTGTTACTTAAAACACAGGTTTCTCCAGGCATGGGGCGTTCAGCGTGGACTTTTGGTCAAGATAAATTTACTTATCAAAAAGTTAAAATTTAGAAAAAAAAATTTACTCCATTTTACCGCTTTGTATGAAATAGTATTTTTTTTCACAGGCATAGTGGTTCTTTTACTTTCAGTAAAAGTATGCACTGGCGTTACTTATGGTCTTTTGCTGTTGAAATCTAAGGTATGAGTCTGGGAACTCTCGAAAAGCAGTTCCGACCTTAAATTGACACTTGAACAACCCTTCTATTGAGAAGTTGTCGAGATCTTGAAAGAAAAACTGCTTGGTACGTATGTGTTGGATAACAGAGAGCCTCCAGCTGTAACTTTTCAATTTTCGCCAGCGTGGTTTTAGCATGTGTGAAATAAAGCGTAGTCGTCTCTATTCACTAACCTCGGCTGCTTAACGTTTAATGTATCTGGCATTGATTCCAACTGTTGACGCTACGTTTCAGCGATGGTAAATGCCTACCTACAGACTCAAGATGTTTACCACATAGAGTAATTGCCCATTCTATGAATAAGCATTGTCGATACTTTCATTAGAAGAAAGGTGATGATTATAGGAGTCTTCCTTACAGGAAACTTTTTAGCGCGCACGTAATCATTATATATATATATATATATATATATATATACATACACACACACGTATGTACACGGAAAGTATACGTGCCCTATTGTTTGGCATTTTTCTTTTTGTGTTATTTGCGCTGCGGATTGATATTTATTGTATGTTGTATTGAAGGTCATTACGTTTGTATAGCAGTCATCAATGATTATAAGTTAGTGATCACTTATAATCAATTAGTGAGTGACGTAGGCTTTTCTTTCGTGCTTGTATATAAAACATCGTATCGAGGCTTTAAGTATGTTATTAAACGACGTCATTCCTGTTATGCACACGTTTCATACACACTGAAGCATTGAATCAGCTTCTGGTAATCTCCTAACCTGATGGATGATAGGGAGTTTTGCCAAGCATACTATAAGCCTAAAAAAAAACCACTTTACAGTGACAGGATATGTTTCGAGATAGATGTCCATGAAGCAACTTGGTAGGTCCCTCTTGATGCAAAAAACGGTGATGCCCACATTTTTACATCGTCGTTTCGAAGCTGGCGTAGCGAAAGTATCTAGTAAACACGACGAGTAGTCGGACATGCAACAGTTTTTTTACCGGGCTAAGTTCAAGACTTCTTCGCAGGAAGTATTTTTCCAAAATTTGTATTTCCGCAGCGTTCAAGTAAGTAACGTAAAGTTGAGCGAGAAATACTTGAAAGCTGATAATCCTTCATCAACCCAATAGATATAACGAGGGTCAAGTGCTTGCTAAATAGTTACTGTACGAAGGCTTAGAATTGTTTTTACGTTAAACTACCGCATATATAATAATTTTTTTAATTCGCTGTATATAAAAGGTGCAACGTAACGCATGTGAGCGAATAAATATTATAAAGTTCATAACAGATTCAAGCAATTCTAGCACTGAAGTTTCCTGGCCGTATCGCAACTAAAATACCCGTAGTCAATTTATTGATTAAGTTAAATGTTCAGATCGAAAGTTTTTTGAAAATCACTTATCTATATTTTATTATTTTAAGCGTAATGTAATGAAGCATATCAATCAAACTGATATGTTTCTTTGGTCTTTGACAGTGGTCAAGGGACGCCAAAAGCAGTCCGTTCGTCATTGCTATATATATATATATAAGTTTCAATTATATAATCTATTATAATTCAACTGCAACACTTTCAGCTTTATTGCGCACATCGTGTTCAGGATTTCCTACTAACCTTAGTTTCGTTTTAGTGAGCTCAAGGTATTGCGTACCGTCAGGCAGTTCACTCCATCTAGCTTCCATAATAATAAACCAAAGCAAATGAAGACATCTACGCAACTGGGATGATAATTTTACTATATGTAGAATATCTAGTTGGAGGCTTTATTTTTTCGAAACGGACAATGCTTGACACAGCGAGAGTTTGGCTATTATTATTAACTTACAAGTTCCTTCCTGGTATCAGCTTCGAATAAGCCTGCCAGTATTTGCCTATGCAATTTGTTCGTATAACGACAACAGAGGACGGCCACCTCGAAACAGAGGGGCAGCCTCCGGCCTCTGTAGACACTGTGGTAACTATAGTATCTGTCATAGCATGACGTGCTCCGTACAAAGGTAAAGTACGGAGACATTTCTCAATTAGCAACTAATTCACACCGATGAAAAATAAGGAAAAATGTTTCCCAAGAAATCATGCAAGAAATAGATAGCCATGTGGAAGGTTATCGTTGCGGCTTTAGACATGAGCCGTTACGTAAAGCGCAAATTATGCAAACAAAAAAATCCACGGCAAATGTTGTGACGACTTTAGACACAGACCCGTCTTTACAGAACAATTCTACCGCTAGATCACGAAATCATAGCTGACATGCGATCCTCATGTTTTTAACTAAGCAAATTTATTTTGTCTATTTATCAAACATCTACGACCGATTCTACCGGGCAGAAATGCTACTGCGACCACTTTAAAAAGCTGGCATAGAAACCTCAAACAATTCCAGGAAGTCTATTTCCTGCCTAACTGTATTAATAAGCTCATGAGTCGACACGGCATAGCAGAAAATGTTTAATTCCATTACCTAGCAGAAGTTTAGAACAGACATGATACAGAAAAGCTAGTAGTTATGAAAAAAATTGATCTTTCAATACGAAGCCATCATGCACGATCAAATCTGCAGGGCTATTTAAGGGATCATTTCTATTTTTTTTAACGAGCGAGTGTCACCCGGTGTCTGGTTAAACATTTTGCTTACTAACATAACGTCAGTATTTAGCAGAGTGAAAAGCTCATATAAAAATGCATCAATTAAGAAGGGCCATTCAGCAAAGGGCGAACTAACTCATTTTCCGAGATTCATTTGAATGGACTATCTCGAGAGGCCATAGTGAACTGTCTTGAAGAAAAGACCTGAGCAAAAACAGCTTCGCAGAGAAAAATCTCGGAAAGCCTTGCGAAAAGAGACACTTGGGTTAGAAAATGTTGGATTTTAATAGTAGTAGTAATAATTATTATTATAATAAGATATTATTCGCGTCTAATTAAGTGTCACTAACAAAGCGAACCTTTTCTACATTGTGAAGACCCCCAACAACTGCCAAACAGAGCTCGGTGTTCGGCGTATTACTGGAATTCGACCCACTGTGTCAGAAACAAATCTGCTATGGGTATATAATTTTGGTAGGCATCATCATAGAAATCGTTGCATCGAAAAGTATCGATCAAGATTTTAAGACGCTGAAGCCGTTAACAGAGAATCATAGGTAGAATGCCGTAGTAATATATATCTATTTCATATTACGTTAATTGTTTTCCATCTTCCACAAAACCATTCGGTAGTTTAGCTTCGAGATGCTTATTATATAGCTCGATTAAGCACAGTTTTTCTGGACAGTATTGGACTCATCGTTGTACGAAATAGCTCGTCACTTTCGTTAACCCATTAATCTGGGCTGCGAAATTTCTTTCAAGAATCACCAAAGATTTCGACTAGCCGACCGCCATATCGCAGACAAGTTGATGTTTAAGCTCAAAGTGACGATAGATCATCTTTGCTATCTTTCAGCTATTCTTAATCCTAAGGACTTTAGCTGGTCAGGGGCGTAATGCTTCATCCTCGCAGCTTATACCATTACGTAGTGATATTCCTCTGTGATCAGCAGCAGCTTAGTTATAGATAGACGCGCTTAGATGGTCTTTCTGGCTAGCGCCTCTTCAGCGACGGTCAAAGCATTCACTGATGAAAGGATACTCCCCCGCATGTATCACCTGTGCTACACTTCCTTAGGCAATTCATGCGACGGCTGAACGATATCGACGGACCGTGTATGATATCCTATACGATGTGTAATAAGTCTGCGTAGAATACGTATTTTCCGGTGGTGCCTGAGTTACGATTTCGCTGGCCGCAATCAATCGGTTATATCCATGCGACCAGGACTAATTCTGGCCTATCGTTTCCAACAATGGGGGATGTGACCAAAAAGGCCGGTGGTTATGTTCAGGTCAAGCTTATTCCGTCCGATCGTAGCGGCCAAACATGGTCTGGTTGGGCCCGTCGATGGGTCGATCTCTTACTTGTAAAGAAAGATTCAATGAAGACCAAAAAAGAGACCTTCATTGAAGCATGGATTGAAGTGCGCAAGAAAAAGAGTTCGGCTAAACCCATTAAAATGTGGACTATCGATGCTAAAGGTGAGTTGCGCATAAAGAAACAAAAACGACCTTCTATACTAGAGCTAAGTCGAAGGCAAACAGGGTCCTACTTCGAATTAAAGTGAGGCATTATCTAAAATTTTACACTTGATAATTCTTACTTAAGCTTGGTATTTATAGGTTATCGAATAAAATATTTTTACTCATGAAAACTTCTTAGCAAAAGAGAATTACGGTAACCTGATTAGACCATTGCTATAAAGGTCAGGTTATAGACAGGTGCGAGCAGCAGGTCTGTCCTGCAAGACGGTAATTACGGTACGCTTATTTCCCAAACATTTCCTAAACAACTAGGTTCGATACAGCGTGTTTATATCCATTTGGTACGCAAAGCTAACCAAGCGCTCTCAAGCATCCTTTTTCGTAAATACGATACTGAGTTAGCTTGGAAATAATTTCTAACGGTAGTTCATAATTATTCTGCGCTATAATTGTCGGAAATCTATTGCAAAATTAGCTAAATGGGTCCAATTCAAGATAAATGGCATTTTGTAATTGTTGATTCGTAACGGGCATGTGAAGTCCACTGCAATGTAAGAATAAGCAGCAATGCTGCGATAAGGCATCAGTCAGGGCTCAAACAAGAGCTCTCCCTCAACTCTCAAACGAGTCTGTCGAAGAATTCATCGTAAAAACGAGCCACTCATTGGCCTCGTACTTGCGGTTTCACGAAGCATTCTGGCTTCTTTCTTCCACTAATGCCATCAAATTTGGACTTTTGCTTTCTAATCCTCGTCTACCTGAGGAAAGCGATTCACGGTAGGTGTATGTCTCGAGTTTAGCTTGAATCACTAGTTTATCTAGATAGCCTGGGATGCAAAAAATGGGCGAGTTGAATTTGACTGAGTAGTTGGGTCAGGTGACATCGTTCCACTGAGCTCGGCGTCCTAATCCTGGCCTTATCTCGCAAACGATTCAACGAGGCAAGGCCGCCTTCTTCAGTTTCTTCCAAAAAAGGAAAAATATATCCTCTCTTTTTTAAAAGGAGCATCTAATCAAGATCGAAAAACCATGATGAAGCTACACCCAAGCAGACGGAGGACCACAGTGATTGCAGTCGATACCGCGGTGTGGCCGCATCTTCTGGGTTCTCCTACAAGATTAAATAGCACGTTGGTGATTGAGAAGTTCAGTTACCTCGAAGAGCTTCCGGGAGTTGAGCTAAGCGTCAGATCCCATGCTGCGTAATAGCCAGCAACCGTACGCTATTTATCTATTTTATCTTTCTATTTTACGGTTATATTCTGTCTATCTATCTATCTATCTATCTATCTATTATCTATTTTACAGTTAATGACCTTCGGCTTTAGTACGTCCGTAGCACCTGCAGAACGTTATCAGTCTTCTCGAGGCCCCGTGTACTGATAGGATAAACACTCTATTTAACAATTGTTACATCGGCCAATAAATATCAAGATTGAAAAGTGTGACTGACACACTTTGAACTTTGGTAGTACGCAATGTATGGGATGAAACAGAAGTAGCTATAAGCGTTCTGAGTGTTGCGAGTGTAACACCGTCATTATATTTTTATTATCATCATTACATTACATCACATCATTATTGGATTTTTTCATCACGGGTTTGAATTGAGCTTGGTTTGATGTTCAGCCCGTGAAACGTCCATTCACGTCTGCTACAAAACTGTTTTACAGACACACTGGTATATCGGTGTACGTCGAGGAGCAAGAATCATCCATTTGGAATTCGATTCAAAGACAAGGATTTACTCTACCTTAGCGGAAATTCGGAGAGTGAGAGTCAGGAATGGATGAAGCGTATTAGAAGCACCCTGTGGCCTGTTGACAAGGGGGTCGAGTTGGAGACTTGTACGTTACATTGAAATGCACCAAAAGCTTTTTAGTTGTGGCTTTTATACATGATATTTCTCTACGGAGTGTTTTAACTTGACAAGGTACTGTAAACGTATGTCAAAATAGCATTAAGGACTATTATAGACCTTTGCATAGTTGAATAGGTATCGGAAACGAGTCGGTTGATGTTTTCGAGATTCTAGGTCAGACTGAAAATTCTAATTTCGTATCATTTAGCAGGCCCGAACCTCACATCCGCTTAAATCCCTTACAGCTGCTGGAAAACTGTTCGAGGTGTCCGTAATCGACAACAATTACTCTGTATCATGCGAACTGCTCGGCAGTTATGGCCATTTAACTGTGCGAGAAAACAAACTTATGATGTTTGATTATAATGGAAGATATATTGTTCAGGAATGGTATCTGCACACGATACGCAAACTGGATGCGTTCAAAGCTTCGCAAATCGACACCGGTCGACTCCTCAGCGTTCACCTCGGGGAGTACGTAGAATATCTTCAAATGTCCTCAATTCAGTTTCAATGCACAATTCGAAAAAATACTTATGACGACAAATCATATTCTTGTATATAACTGCACCAGCCACTGACGCGTCGTTAAAGATGTGGCGTTAGTTATACTAACGGATCCCGTCTAGCCGTTCCGGCTTTCTACCTGGCCCGCGCTATAAATTCGTATTGAAATGACTAAACAATACACCTGGTAAAAAATTGTCCCACGCCCGCTTTCATTGGATAGGCGACCCGGTTGCTCAAGCCGTCTGCTTCGATCAGCTCGTACTACTAATTAACGAATTTGAAAGTAAAAGAATCATTGTACCACGACGGCAGTAATAGTGAGCACGCGCCTGGTATCAAACAAAGCCGAAGTGCCATCGGCACGTCTAGAAGTAACCGACATCGACTGCACGGTCCGTTCCACTCGACCAAAAGGGCAGATTCCCTAGTGGATTGCACTGACGTTCTAAATGAAACCTACCTGCGTGTCACCTACTGAAGCATGACAGCACTGTTAGTTCATCAAATGAGTAACGGACACCTTCTTCCTTTCCTGCTGGCTCAGCTCCACACACGGCTCGTTCCTACGGGTCAGCCACAAGTTCCTTGTGCGGCGGATGGATCTTTGTCTTGAGTTCATGCTCAAGGATGGCTGTACTCGGCGAAAGAAAGTGCATCTTTAAGATCTACTTTTCCGCCGCCTGCCAAGGCCAGGAGGCTTTCGAACTAGGCCCAAACGTTTGCGATGCGCGTTGTATGATGAGCATTTCTTAGGTGTAGTTTGCAAAGCTCAAAGGCGGCATCTTTAAAGGCGAATGCATTTTGCCAGGGCTGGCCACATAAAATTAACGAAGCCTATCAAAAGTTACTTTAGAAGGAAGACAACCAGTAGCTAACTTGCGAATTACCGGGTCTATGCTAGCTACTTTGGGTCGGTTTTCTCAAATATTGAGAGCGAGTATGCTTTTTGCCTGAGTTGAACGCATAAGGAAACGTGGCTTTTCTCAATTTTACGACACGTTATCAAGTACCGGCCAACACAACAGCGCAATAGCAGACTCGCAGATAAAATTATTAAGGGTAACAAGTTATGATGTACATGTGTCAATATGGGTAGCTCCGGACGATACGCCTGAGACTGCAGTTAAGCCACAGCTCCATCTGAAAGTAACAATAGATTATCATTCTTTCAAATCTTCCGCAAATAAAATGCAGAACAATACATTTGACAATAAGGGGGCAAATACCAGATCTGAATATTTCTAGCCGGGTGAAACGAACGAACTGGTTAGGAGAGACGCGAGCGAGGATGCTGCAGAGAATGACGGCGGGTGTAGTCGTTGTATAGTGAATTAATTAAGTGGTGTAATTTCAGCAAGGTTCTGCTGTTTTGTCACATAAAAAATGACCATTATCTATTAAACAACTTAACACATTCATATGACAATATGAGTCTTATTGTCATAAGACTGTATTGGTACGCTGGTCCGAACCCGCTACAACTTTCAAGGGCACGGCCATAGAAGTCAGCTATCACTGGTTCGAACCTTATAACGCTTATGAAATATAGTTATACAACTCAGACAGCTTAACTTAGCTAATTATTTATATAATAATGTCGTAATATTTACGCCTAGGTATATTTAATTAACTAAAGGAAGAAAAAGTTCTTGCTCGCAGTAAGTGCAGCCTTTTCTTGGAATCATCGCAGGAACAGTTCGACAGGTTGTGGAGTTCTCTACCTGTTCTGTCCTAGTGCAGTTCTTCTACTAGAAACAGTGCAAGCAAAAATTAAAGAAATTTTCAGCAATCTTGAGGACGAACGCAAAGCCCAACAGGCAACGCTGTTAAGCTTGGGTGCCCTTCATGATATTAGCCTAGAGGAGTTTGAAGCCCGAGACGACGATTTCGCGACGAAGACGATAACCATTTCCGATGTGAGAAATACCTCTTTCACCCTTGTTCTCATATCGATCCATCTAGGTAGCCTATTTACTTCTATACGTGCGAGAATTTAGGTCCCTTCCAGAGCTCCAAGCGGGACTCAAGTCATGCATAGGACGTTGAAAATATGGAGACGCTTCAGCCTGATATTTATTGCCGGTGCTAATTCCTGTGCTTGCCCATTTGTTTAACTGTTGCATTGTCATATATCGAGCAGGAAATCATAAAGGCTAAAAATGAGCTTACGGTAGGAGGAATTCGGGGTACGCCAAGGCCTTCAAATGCTGCTCCGATGCAACAGTCTGCCATGAAAAATGAACCTTGGCAAGATAATTGTCTCTACGAGGTACATAGCAAACTATCTTAGCTGTACTCCAGCACATTCTCATTAAACTGAGAACAGGTGATAAGCCAAGTTGCCTTTAATTTATGATTCTATAGAAATATGCAAACGCGGTTGGAAAGAATGACTGAATTAGTGATAGAACCAGTCACGTTCTTAAGTACAATAGATTCATGTCAAAGGTTAATTATTCATTTAAGCACAACAGTATAGACGTACATGTGTGCATAATGTGTGTATAATTGATTTTACTGCACTGCAATCAAGCTCGAAACAGAAATCGATATAATGAAATCATGACCGTCTTATTTCAGCGCATTCGCTGATAGAGCCTTGTACACGTTTTCAGGGTGTCGAGAGGGCGGATTACACTCCCGAGCTTGACCGGGAGAGAGAAGATGGTAAAAAACAAAGATCCCAGTCACTGGTGGTGATGACCCGGCCCAGAACTAGTACGTAGACAATAATATTTTGCTCAAAATGGAAACTAGAGAAAAAAGAGATTTGTCTATTTATTTCAAGTGAAACACTTATACTTTTCGAAATCAGTGCCAATACAAAATAGGTCGGCGTGGTAAACACATATTATTGTTCTTTTTAAACGTAGATACCTCTCACCTAAACTAGGTTATGAATGTACTTATCCAGACAGCTGTACCCTTGAACTGGATCTCCCTGATCTAACCAAACTTAAAAAGCACCTGCTTAAGCGCAGAGGCAGCTTGCCTCAACGTCGAACGACAGATGAAATTAAGAGCCAAATGTCGTTGGTGACTAACGCTCGACTGAGAGATAGCCAAACTCGACAAGACCTTCACAGATTCAGGCAGGTCCTCAATCTATCAGCTACAAGGGACATTGTGAGGCTTGACAAGGTAAAGCATTATATAGTATTTTATGCTGGCGTCAATTATTATATTATCTAAGCCTACTTATTTTCAATTAGAGTAAGCTAGTTTAGGTCTGAAACCATTCGCAAGCGCACTCTAGTCCCCCAGTGAAAATCCGGGCCAAACAAAAAGCGTTGAACATCGCCTGCAGCCCTGTAGACCCAAATTGCTTATTTCAAGGCTTCAGGCTGTGCTATGCAACGATACCGCGGCTTGTCGCTGTGGACGCTGCTCGCAACGAAGGTGTTCCAAACAAATTGAATTTCTCTGGGTGACTTTGATTATTGTAGAGCTACGTTATTTTATACATTGTTAATAATAATAGAATCACACCCATATCAACTGAACAGATTTGTTTCTCTTCTCACGGATCCAGATAACACCGTAAACTAATTAAGCACGAGCTGTGCTCGGAGCGAAACTGATTGACTTTATACGGCTAGTGGACAAATCTCTACAAGTACTATCATAGCCTTTTCTTCTGGGTAAATACAAGTACAGAAAGTTCTCTAAATCAGATCATCTCAGTACTGGGGTACATCGTTTGGGTTCAATGAGACGTGTGCCAGGATGTGGGTGAAGATCAGCAACAAACCGTTCCTAAAATTAGTGAAATGGTGCAGTCCTCGTCAGGATCTGCACTCGGCGCAGTCAATGAAGTTGAAGAATCATCGACCGATACAGATTCTCCCAGCACAACACCTCCATCAGTACAAACGACTATCACGGAAAGCGTAACCGATATTCCTAAGCATTTAAAAGAGAATGCTGCTTCTGAGTTTGCTACAGCGTCTATTGAGAACGACGGTACCAGCCCCAGCGAAAACACTGACTTCTCGAATGCTGACAAGGAAGGCGCTTTCGACAGATTTACCCTTGATATGCAAGAAGAACAGCCGACGCCGGCCAAGGGAGCTGACAAGGCGATAGAGGCGAATTCGTCGAAAACCTTTGATGCGACGCAAGACGTAAATAGATATTTAGGTTGCGATTAACACCATCGCTTCGGCAATTTTGCATGATAATAATACCTAAAACAAAGTATATGTATAAGCAGTAGGTCTCCTTTCACTATCTTCTAGCAGCAACCTATTGAACGTATTTCAGTAGATCTTTTGCCTAATAAATTCTAACGACTACCCTGTTGCTTTCCACAAGGTTGCTCCAGCGGATAGCGATATCCGTAAAGAAAACGACGATAATAACAATGTTAATATGGAGAAAGAAAAAAATAGTAAGTTATTTACATTGCTAGAATAAATTAGTGTGATCTGATCAACTTAAAACTTTTAAATAACATATAGAGCCAACTGTTGGCGTTTTATGCATTGAGTAGTTCTTCGCTTGTCTGCAACTAGCACATATTCTGACGAAAGATGGATTTTGAGAAATGATAATAAGGGCTAATATCCTGCTGGTCATCTACTTGAACAAGGGTGCGCGGAACTTAAGAACTCGTAGTACAATTATTAATCAAGATCGATTTTAGATTAATCGAAGAAACACATTCTTTCAGTAGGGCGCGATAATATCCAGGCGGTGACTATCAACTTCGGTCTAGTTGCTACCGGCGTCCCTCCTCCGAAGCCTCAGCGAATAATACAGTATACAAGAGACACAGATGGAAAGAAAACAACAATCATTGAAGACCTAATGTGACTTTGCTTTCCACGACAAACTACTGAATATAACTTACTTTCTATGGTGTACTCAAGAACGCGCTACCTTTTTATCTATTCAGAATATGCAGAAGAAGATATTTAGCTGGACCGTGGTCGTCCCACGGCTTTTTGGACTTACTCAAACATCGCCTAAATAAGTGCATCTGGTGGATATATTCCACATCGCCGCCATATACATTTACTATTACTGAGGAACTTCCCGTTGGAAAATACCTAGAAATTAGTTAACCTATATATGTTTCAATAAACAAAAAGTTTGCCGGGAGAGAGTGAGTTTTTTTAGTACAACAAATATTATATTCAAAAAGTACGCTTATATCCTCTATACAACCTGTTCCAATTCATAGGATATGGGAGAGATACATAGGGAAGGTTCACCGTATACATTGCCAGTAGAACAAGATCATAGGAGTAACTCTTTGTATACGCTTCATTGCGCAAAGGTTAATTTCTACACGGACATTGCTGAATATATTAGTATGAATCTGATTCCGTAGATCTTCTATTGACGGTACTATTATTACCTTCTATAATTTCATGCGGCTTGCTTTTCAGGGGAAAGCAAAATGTATTTGAACCCGATGTGATCATAGGCTGCATTGTACCTACGAAATGTGATCAAAAATCAAGAACACCCCACTTTCGCGCAGCCTGCTGTCGTTGATGATTTGAAGCACGCATTACATTCTAACTTACTAGACCGAAACTTCAACCAATTGAATAACACTACATGTATCAATTTGTGTGGTAGTAAGTTGTATGCGCGGTAATTGTACGTTATTAAATTGGTGGACGCAGGTTATTTGGTGTCCTTTTAATATGAATATCGTTAGAATGAGGTTACTCACATAGTAAGAAGCTTATTGTAGAAAGTGGCTGAAACAGTTTGCATAGGAAAGTTATTATATAGTTAATCCATATCTCGAGTCTGGTACTATATTTGGGCATTGCTTGAGATCGCTGACCCCTACCAAAATGTAACGGGGTGCGTCTACGGCCGATTTCAACCCTGGACCATCGCATATTTTCAAGTTTATTAGACAAGCGTGGTACCGATTGTATTTTTATGGGGATATGTGATTATACGTTAAGAAGGCTTTTTCATTCTAGCTTTTTTCTTCCAGTTGCATTCTTTTAATTTTATTCATCTTTATCGAATACAAGGAAAGGGTCGATAGTCCTTTTTTAAGTTTGTATATATTTTTCGAACTGCTCTTGCTCCTTGTAGAACGATACGGCTTATTGGAAACTTTCCAACGGCAGACCTGGCGAAATGATAGTGGGTATAGGATCACGTATTCTGTTCACGTGCGCCAACAGTACCGAACAGCATTACGTCGTGCTGAAAGGAAGTGTCCAGCTTAGGTTTTCAACGACAGGGATATAGCTCCTAGTTGTTCTTAATCTTTTAGCACCAACACCTTCTCTAACGATCAAATTCTAAAAGATTACAGGTAACAACATCATGAACCGTTGGTACTTTATCGAACTGCGACTTTTAAGTACCAAATGAAGGGTGATAATAACGACAAACGAAGCATCATTTTATATTATAAGCGAGACACTTGTGTTACACTACAATCAGAGAAAAATTATATGAAACAAGATCGCTTAAACATAACCCTAATAAAATTCCTACCTTCCAATTCTGGAATTGTTGCATCGTCTATATAATGCTATGCACGGAGTGAAATATTGATTAAATTCGAAAATTAGGAAGTTATTATGAACTTTTGTTTGTTTACAACTGATTCATGTCATAGTTTAACAGCGGATAGAATAAACAAAAGAATCATGAATTTTGTCACGATATTGTAAGTAATCGTCTGCTTTTAGCAGACTTGACTAATTTTTCAATACGTTCGTTATTCTCGGTCAAAAAATGTACGTTAGTTACTTTAGTACTTAATTAATTCATTTTAATCGTATACTCTAATTCTAAGGAGCGATGTAAGAAGCAAATTTGTTGTAGCATGTAATAGTGAAACTATCCCTTAACATCTTATTTTCATGGATAACTTAAATCATCTCAAAAGCGGCCACTTTTCGTGCCCTTATGCAGTTCCTTGGTTTAATTGAACTTCTTCCTACAGGCCTCGGATTTGCGTTTCGTCATTTTTAGCCTTACCGAGCATATAACGGATATTGTGACCCACCAGCCTCTTGTGTTTATGCGGCCGGACTCACCTAGCCGAATACCCGAGTAGCATAGTAGACCCTTAGAAAGTATTTCTCCCCAAAAATCGCTTAACCGGTCGCGCTCATCAATCAGCTTCTAGTTACTGTTGAATTAAATCGCCTTTCTCTTGAAATGGGTATAGATCCGTTGGCAATCCTTGGCTGTCCTTTCAAAAAAAAACAGCGTATTATTCGAAAATGCCCGCGCAAATGTATGTACTATCAGTCAGACCGATCTCAAAAATCCTTGACGACTGTTAATTAGGTTTATGCATACACCGTTTTGGTTATCCCCTATCTTGAAACGCCACATTTTTAAATTCTTATGTGAACTCTAGTATATAAGCTTTTTGGGGTTTTAGGTTTGCTATTTTCAACCGCATTAAAGTTGAATTGATTACCTTGGCAACTGCCAGGAAATCATTAGATATTCAGAGAAGAAAAAAAATAAATCTTCTTACGGAAACATCACACTCAGTTAAAGGGACGTCAACCCGATTCTCTAACTATGTAAGGAAAAAACCCAACAAAGAAACGCTTTTAAAAAAAATTTCATTTTTTACCGATCTATTTGCTTATTTCATCAGGTAGTATTAAGGATCGACGTCCCATGTGATCTGCTTGAAAATAGAAAGGAATAGAAAATTAAAACAAGTATTTTTGAAAAGTAAAAAAAACTCTAAATTATGCTTTTTCGGATGCTAGCTTTAACACAGCCCTCGCTGTATAGCGAAGGGATGATGATCATATCTGGACTAGGACGTCTTGAGGCTTAGTATTTAGGGTACATTGAATGCATGCTTCCCATCGTCTGCCCATATTTCTGTCAAAATACGGGCTCAGAGTGCTCTCAAAGAAAAAGGCGCATTGCATACATTTTTCTCGCCGCCTTTTTTTATATTCGATTCACTATTACTTCATCAGCCTTGGTGGCCTGCCATTCTTTCAATCCCTCAGCGATCTTCAATAGCGAAAGCCGCTATTCGGCTCGCTTTCGTCTCTGTAGGTTGATCATTAATGTCAATCTATGCCACTGTGATCCACCTACCTGTCCATCTATGTATCTGTCTGTGCTTGGCTCCATTTCGATGCCAGCGACGATGGACCCTCTCGTCCAGCCCTCTCCCACTCCTCGGCGCTCCGCTGATCCAACGCGCGGGATAGCCGCTAGCCTCATGTTTCAGCTCGTGCTGTTTTGTCCATGCAGTAATCTTCAGAACTAGCGAAGACGAAAGGCCAGCGTAGTTGAAAGACAACGAAACCGGTAGCAGCGACCATACTACCAGTTGGCCAAACTGCGACATGGACACTGTGTAAATCCTTGCGGCAGTGTTAGTTCGATCTTGTTTGTTACTTCGTCCAGCAAAAAACTGCAATAACTGTATTAAAACGTGTGCGATTTTTGCTCGAAAGTTTCGTGTCATTCACTAATTGGCAACTTCTGCAAGAGTGCGCACGCGCCGTGTTCCTACCCGTGATCTTCTTTTTCTTCAGCGAATGAAAACAAAGAAGAACAAATAACGAACGTGTGTTGGTGTATACGTGTGTGTGTGCGTGTGTGTGTGTGTGTATGTGTGTGTGTGTGTGTGAGCGTGTGTGTGCGTGCGTGCGTACGTGCGTGCGTGCCTGCGTGCCTGCCTGCCTGCCTGCCTGCGTGTGTGTCTGTGCGTCGTTACTGACGTGAGATGATGGTCGTCGACTCGTGCAAGCTGAAAGATTCCGTTAAGTGACAGTAGCTATTATTGGCTTTATGGTGCTGTCCGACGATGTAAGCGAAGTAAGACATCACGGTCGACGAGTTCTACGAATTCATTTCGACCCGGCTCCAATTCGGATTATACAGAAATAGCAGAAGATTAAGGTCTGAGCTGCACCTGGCACTGGTGGATATAAACAATTGGTGAAATATCTCTGAGGCTCT
Source organism: Varroa jacobsoni (assembly GCF_002532875.2). Lineage (NCBI taxonomy): Eukaryota > Metazoa > Arthropoda > Arachnida > Mesostigmata > Varroidae > Varroa > Varroa jacobsoni. Next base: position 228,699 of record NW_019213613.1, read on the forward strand.
TGAAAAGCCTCTGGTGAATCTAAGCGCCTAGCTCCGTATCAGTTGATCGTTTATTGATTCATTGCGGGTGAAATAACACATGTGTTAACATAACTCGTATAAAAGTTCTCACTCGGCGGGAGGAAACCTTGTTTAACTTGGACGATCACGACAAGGTAGGCGAATGAGGTATTTATAAAAAAGAAATAAGTAGCTAAACTAGGCGTGTTCAATAAATCCAGATTTGAGCAATTCGTTTAAATATTCTCTATAGCAATGCATAGAAAAGAGTAAAGCCTTAGATTGACTAATTAGCCGCAAAATCTGGAGCTTGGTCCTCAGTCTAGACTCGGTGGTCCTTCTTCAGCGGTTACGTTATGAATATAAGCGCAGCGCGCTGCAAACAGCAAATATCATTACACTCTTGATTACTGAACTCTTCGAAGAGTTATATCTGATAGTTTGACGGGTTGTAAGCTCGAGGACTTGACTTGCCAAGGTTTCCGATACCGCACGACTTCAGCTACAGCAAAGAAATTAGCCTGTGTTTTATTTCGAATGAACTTTACAATTATATACTTTATATTCGGTTCTTCCAGAGTCTGTCTTGCAGCGCGTTGTTTTTTTATTTTTTCCTTAGATCTTAATGCAGCCCAAATACAAAGTAGTAATAAAGTTATCAATACGAGCATTACCACTGTGTGTATCTAGTGCATAGTTAGTTTGGTTAAGAGTCACATTTTGCACTAATCACCCAGTTTATTTAAAAGAACGCAGGATTAGCTGCTGGCCATACCGCGACCATTAATGGCGTTGTTAGCGATGATCAATAGCTAATATACATACGCCTCTTGTACTGCAACAGCAACTACAGTCAGTAAATCGTACGTAAAGTATGCTCTTATTAGGTGCTAACTACAGGAAAATCTTTTAGAACCACCTAAACACCGTAGTGCAATTATTGATCCTCAAGTTTCGTTCCTCTGTCCACGCTCTGCTGATCACTTGTTGCAGTAAAATACTTCTATTCGAACCTTATTACAGATATGAATGCCGTTAGCCCTGTTTCGGAACAAGATGACCATCAATGCATGCGAACATAAGTAATATTCGTGGAAGCACGAAGTGTAAATTTCCGGTGAAGTCAGACGGCCCGTCCGTCCGCCGCTTGTCGCGCTGATGTCACTGCGATGTCATCGTTGACGGCCCCCTAGCGCCAAACTGACGCACTGACTGACTGACTGGCTGGCTGGCTGGCCAACCTTAACGATACGCTCATACCTGCGTATCAGATCGTGCTCATATACAAATGGGCTGATGAAAATGGCCATAACGCTTGAAGTTTTGCAAACACTTCAAACGACCGTACAGGAAGCGAACGCTGCGGAGATAGCATTTATAGCCCATTTGTCGTCGGCATTGGGGTCGATAGCAGCCTCAGTAGCAGTAGCAATAACGCTGTTAGCAAACGATATTACGGTCGAGTAGGGCAGCGGGAGTGTATTAACCCCTCCCCTTTGCTTATTCGTATGTCCTAAATTGTTTGCAATAGATTTCTATATAATCTAAATAGTATAGCAAGTGATATCGTTGTCTGCGTCTGGTAGATGCCGACACCGTGTATTCTGATCCGATTCGTGGTATTTCGAGTGTCTCCAATCAATCCGCGCGTCCTAGCGGAAGCGACGAGGTAGCTAACTGTCGCAACAACGAATCGAATAGACCTTTGCTATATGATATAAGCTTTTCTGTCATTCGTTGAACAGCTGCTAGAATGAAAGTCAAAAGAAAGTAGGATGACTAACAAAGAGTCAGTGGCATTGTCCACTGTGTAAGCACTCGTTCGTTCTTGTCATCACCGCTTTCTTCCGAAATACACCCTTTCGATTCTTGTAGCATTACTCAGTCGGCCTCTGACGTTCGTCAAATGCTTACGTGTGGGTGTACTGACGTAGTGTTATCGAGTGGACGGGGAAAGCTTCAGAAGCTGGTACAAGTAACTGTGCGGCTGAAACGATTTATGCACAATTGCAGCACAAAGCTTTGCGAGACGGCTGTACTTGCGCACGCACGGGTAGACGCAATAGTTAGTCGTATACACGCGGTCGACGACAGGTGATGCAAGGCTGGACGTGTAGCCGTACGTCTTTGAAAATGTATGTGGACGCTGCGCACTCTCTACTTTGATTGGCCAGCGGTCAGCATTGCTTGTTGCATAGAATGCGACTACTCATGCAGTTCATTCGATCGACGAACGGCTATTTTTTGCTCACAACAAAAAATCGTACAAACGACACAAGCCATACACGCTAAGTTAAAACGATTGAACCAAAACTTAATTGAAATACAATTCTCACTGGAAATGTCTCATTGTAAACATGAAATGCTGTTAATATTATGTTGGATTGGAATGGCTAGCTTACCCAAGCCTCAAATGAGCTCATAAAACAGTTGGATTAGCGAAGAACAATGTGAGTTTGCAACTCTTCGAAGTACACACCGTTCTTTACATTTTAATTGCGAAACTCTTTCACAACTTGAACAGGCTTACGGATAATTTATCTGTAAGAATGATGGTTTAAATATTTGTTGAATTTATGCTAATAGCAGAGCTCCATGGCTGATATTGCCGAAGCCTTCCGTGTCATTTGTGCTACCTTTCTTTGTAGTTAATTGGTTTGGCTACGGTCTGGTGGTCGGTGGGCTGAAAACAATGAAAGACAGCCACCCAAAGGTTGCGGATGCCTTTCATTGTTTTCAGTCTTAGAGAAGCATGTGTGTTAACGACCTCACAGAAGATTCTTGGTCTCGGGGGGTTGGTCTGTACTTTGTCCGGGCTTAGCTTCCTTCCTCAACGTCCTTAAACAGATCTGTTCTGCTTCGGGAGATGAGTGAACCACTGAGATGGGAGGCGCGAATATATTCCCTTTTATGAGGCATACGAACTGGCAAATAACCAAATTTTCCGTTATATATTTGTTATTTAGCGGCTTCATAAGGCACGAATCATTACTTGGAGGTTCGGTGTAACACCCAATACAGCATACCTAACGTGTTTGCTTGGCGCTCTTGATGTATGAGTTTCTTGCGTCTATCATATTGTACTCTGCTCCCCCGTTTTGAAAACCACATGTCAGGAATGGAGTTTGCTAAAGTTTACTGCTTCATGCAGATCTTCTTTAAAACTGCAAAGCATGAAGAATGTATCAAACTAGATCCTATGGTCCTACAGCCACAGGACTGAGAGGGCCTACACATATCTGCTTTAGCAACGATCTCAGGGTGAGATTTTCGTTTCTAAATTTTTCTTCTCCATGTACCTTGTGACCGACATTCTTGCCTGTGTTCAATCTACGGCGAAGCGTTCGTCTGGTCTACGATTTGTTTCCGTTCCTGCAATGTGTTTCACAACTTAGTCTACGTATACCTTAAGCGCAGAATCAACGTGTCCTTCGATCATACGAACCTGGCGAAAGAGGTCAACACGAGATGTATCCATAACTGTTCTAGAAAACAAGTCTACAAGGTTTCTGTTGGAGGGCATATACTGTTTTCGACAGAAAGACATTTCTGTTGCTTGATTCGAACCAAGAGATGACTTTATGGTACGCTTACCTTTAGTGCTAATAATAATTTGACTTAAAATCTGTTACTATGCCGTACCTATTCTTCATGAAATTTTACCGCATTGAGCTGGTGGAGATTTTTAATATACTTGACTATTCCAGTTTTATTTATTTTTTCGAAACTTCATTAACGGATCCTTAGTTCAGATGAAGATCTCAATAATACCGAGTCCAAAGTATTGTGTTGCTTTTATTGCTTTATTGATTCACTAGGACATGCTCTCATGCGGCACCTAGCTAAGTTTAGCTAAGAGCGCTATCGCTTACCAGTGGTTCAGTCAATAGTGAGGTAGCCGAAGCTACTAAACTGCTCGACGATTTGTTTTATCGATTGACACACGAAAAAAAAAACAGCGGCTCGGCACATTGGCCAAAATGAAATGAAGAGAAAACGTCTTAGGGCTAGCTTATAGAGGAACTCCAGGACAGTGTCCTGTTTGCAGGTCAGCCAGGTATTATCATGCACCGCAATGCCGGATCACTATAATTGAGTCAGCTGTGGCCATCATAGGAACAGGATGTGCGAAAGCTTACTACCGCAACATACTAATACTAAAAACGAATGGTACCATAAAGGCCAACTATTATATCTACGTAGACTAAGTGACAATAATATTGACGCGAAATTATGGGAACGTTTTGTTGAAAAAGAGTAGAAGCTTACAGCCTCTACTTTCCTGGCTCAGTCTCCACCAGCCTTGCGATGCATTGCTCCACCAAAAGATTATTTTGACACAGAAGCTTAAGTTCTTGGCACAGCATAATACGACAATGGTCAAATATTCATGACGATATTTAACTGCTTCGAGCACGTGTAGTCCGCGCAAAAACCTCAACTATCTATATCACATCAATGGTGGTTGGCAATTTATACGAAGGCAAGGCAACATTTCGGTTAGCTGCCCTCGCTACTAATCCCGTAGCACTCTATCCGACCCGCAGGAGCTGCGTGGCCCGCTGCTATACAATGAGTGTATCGTATGCACACGATCGACAGCGGCTCCATAGCCAGGTGTGCAATCCGTTTCGGTTTATAGAGTGATCGTGTAATGGCGTTCTATTAGACAATGAAGACCACGAAGCCGGTAATGCAAGTCAAGGAAATGTCGCCGGCTTTCCTCGAATCAATTTTAGCCTTCCATATTTAAATGCGCGTAAGTCGATAAAGCTAAAATGTATTTATACATATACGTACTATGTATAAAGCGGTTTCAAATATGGAACTCAACGCGCCTCGATGCCAGCAGGTTACCATCATTTTCGGAAGCCTAACAGCAAACAAACTGCGTTAGCGAGCAAGATGTCATGTATTTTTCTCGAATAATAAAAATCGTCGATATATCGCTTTCCTCTCCTTCTCGAGCATTTCGCTTGTCGCCATCTGTCTATTGATTGTGCGAATGATTCTGCTTGGGGTAATTTCATCGTTGTTTCCGACAATTTAGATTTTGACAGCATTGATCAGCCCCCGCCTTCCCCCTGGATTGAAGCCCCACTATATTCGGTACATTTACTCAAAACTCTGCCGTCGTCTATTTCTCTCTGACTCTCACCAGATTATTGTAATATTCAATGGCGCTTGCTGCGGTAGGCGTTTTCTTTTTGCTCGTTCATTATTTTTTTGCAAAATAGCTCTAACCGATGACCCAAATTTTGTAGGCTGCCACCAGGTACACCACCGACCAGTTCGCTCTGTATTACAAATAGCGACAACCAGAATCAGCATATTCCACACACAGCGTAGATGTTGGGCGCATCCTAAAAGCTATCTGATGTTAGGAAGTTTGACGAAGAAGCAGAGACGTTTGTGGTTATAAGAAAAGATGGACGCTTAAGACGAAGTGCTCGATCTTTTCCGTAACGTCCTTTCGGCCCGAAACGAAAAACGAAGCGACCAAGCAAAAGTATGAAGAGAAGCTAATCAAGCTATACTTTATTTGATCGCAAAATCAAGTGCATTAAAAAGTACTTGCTATCAAATCAAGTGTAGCTGAAGTATTGGTTATGTGTTTGACGAACCTATTTCTCGCGCAGATACATGCAAACGCAAACCAGTGTGCTTGCCTATAGCTTAGCTACTGTACATGTGCACGTCCATGTACAAATCTTATTTGAAGAAAGCTATGCCCGGCTTACGGGAGAGGACATCGTCAATCTTAGCTAAAATTACTACTTTTCTCTTTTTGAAATTTGTTATATATGTGTACAAAAGCAGATTCGCTCCTGGTGCCGGCATGTAACAAAAAATGTAAAAAATATCCAGAGACGTGTCTTTTCCGCCCAACAGTACAATGTGCATGCATGCAGGTACTGTATATGCTGACGTCTAACAAGTGAGAAATTTTTAAAAGTTACCGCGCCAAAAAATCCACATTGCACTCCATAGAAGCGTGTTCAGTAAGTAACTAAATCAATAACGAATGGCCCTTCATCATCTTTCTATTTTTTGCTTAGCTCATCATTAAAGGTTTATTAATGATATTGACAGCTGTCGTCACCAAATTCATGTTTGTTTTTTTCCTACAATGGATTTTCCATCGATGTCAAACAAAGCGGCCTGGAAACTAATAATTGTTTGTAGCAAACATTTTTGGCAGGCGAGTATAGAAAATATATAGCATTACAATGATCATATGAAATTAATTTGGCCTATTCTTGTCATCGGGACATTTTTGATTGACTCTCCTGTCTTTTTCTCTTTTTTTTTTTCTTATTGATATATGTTCGGTCTTTCAAGCTGCAGCTGGTGGGCGCCCGACGACTTTATAATTTGATCGACACCAGCGCAGGCGCGACCCCTCATACAGTGAGTGATCGATTGTATTGTTGGCACAGTAACGAGATGTTAGTGCCGAAAATTTCCCTTTAGCAGAATTGGCCCGGATACCCCATTCAGGCTTTAATGCTTTGTCGATCGTTGCACATGCATTAATCCTGCGGATCCTGAAATCTACTGGCGATCTTTTTTTCGTTGTCGTCTAGTTGAACTTTGTGTTTTCCTGTGATTCAAATTATCTCTACGACCATGTTGCGCCTAAACTATTGATTTTTTTTGTGTCTGTTGTCGTTGTCGATCGGTATCTCCGATCTTTCGCTGAATTATAGGCCAGCCCGCGTAGTTTCCGAGCAAATTTCGAAGTGAATACATCGATATCCATAATAAACAGGTTGGTATGTTCAGATGCCCAGTGATACCGCTTTAATCTCTTACTCTTTCGTTACGCTTATCTAAGTGATATTTTCGATTTTCGTGACGAGCCTGCATTTCCGGTTCGTAGCAACAAATCACAACATAATGGAGCAGTACGGAAGAAGAAATAGCGTCATTTCGTTATAATGAAGCCAGATTTACCATACATATATGGTCGTGTCAGTTACCTTTTCTATCTCTCTGTCCGTTTTTCAACGAGTTATTCTTTGACCTGCGACCGGTAGATTGTTGTTTGGCACATTGACAACGATCGGCTGTATACTCTCTAGCAAGTTCGCCTTTCGCCAGCAACAAGACTAGGACAGTGCGACCTGTTGGTCATTGGATCTTAACTAAAACCGCGTAAAAAAGCGCTGTGAATGTTAAGGATTAGTAGAAAAAGCAAGCACACATATTGAACCTTAGATGAGTGCCAACTGAATAAGCAATTGTACTTCATACAAGTCGATTTAATAGTATAGATACTAACACGGTGAGCAATAGTGTCAAATATATCGTGGGTAACGGTTGCAATGATATTGATCGTATATAACTGCAGTGCAAGCCTAAATGCCAAGCTTGCTTGATCTGAAGAAATCTCATTGGGTTTCAGCAAAGTATTGGATCAGGACGTTATCGTTATAAGCTTAACGCTTTACTGCGACAGTCCAATACAACTGTTAGGGCATACGCATAGAAGCATTCGATGAGGCTTCAGCTTTGTTCGGTATTGTTTTATAATACAGTTAATGCTCATAAAATGAAGATGATGGTTTGTACTACTAGATAATAATCAGCTGCTGAGCACTTTACCAGTGAGAAATAGCTAAGTGGTATCCGAATAAACGTATTCAGAGTTCAGAGTTGTTGCGATAGTTATTTTTCTGAACAAATATAAGCATTTGCAAATAAGGTCCTCGCAAGCCCGATTCCGTCTGACAGCAGAAGTTACAACTGAAATCGTTCAAACAACTTAATGAAAGTCAGTCAAGAGGTGCGTCTTAGTTTCAGATGGTTATCATATTAACTCAGAATACATATAGAACAAAATGCGTACAAGCCAAATTTCAGCAAATGTACAATGGATAAATATCTATACGATCGCGCACATCAATCCGCTAATAAGTTGGTACATTTTGCACGATGTACAAAATATAATCTTACCCCTTCACACTCCGGCATACTTGCTTTATTTCACACGTACACATATACACAAACATGGATACATACGGATCAAGTTCACTCAACATTGTTCTTTACTACTGAACATTGTGCCCAGCGGTGTTTCTGCCAGCTCCGTTTTTTGCCGCTGTTCTCAAAACCTCGACGGGTTCGTCTTCCAAGCAAAAGCCAACGGGGGAAGCCCTCGCTGGTGTTTCTAGAGGTTGTTGCTGCTGTTATTGCTAGAACTCCTACTGCCAGTAGGGGGTCAACGACATCACCGTGTTTTTGTCGTTGCATTCATGTACGTCATCGTCGACTTCGTCTTGAACGGCTGATTCCTTTGCCGGATGACGACGAAATAGTAATGAAGAGAAAAGAGCGACGTTTACGACATGAGACCAGGCGCCAACTAAATAAGCAGCGTTTTTGATGCGACAAATCTTCCTCTCGTCCCCTACGCACGATAATATTCAGATTGGCTAATGTCGACGTTGTCGACTTGGTTGCTACCCCAACCATTATACGGTATCCTATGTCAGGTACATATGTCTTTACATACGGCGGCCTCGCCAAAACGTTCGCACTCTCATTGAGAACCGACCTCTATTGCTCGCTTGCTTATTCAGCAAACCCACATTCATATCAGAAGCAGAACTTCGAATAGCTGAAAACAGCAAGTCTGCAGACAACTATCGTTCTTCAACGAATTGCGGTTGCTGTACGCTATTTAGCCAGAGATACCTGCAGTAGGTATAACTTCACCAGCAGCAGCGGCAGAGCACGCCAGGTCTCGTCCTCGGTCGATTATCTTGAGTGAAAGGAGCGTGCGAGCTTAACACAAAAGTGGACTTATCGACATGCGGCGTTTTGCAACATCACCGGGTGTAACGGGAATATCGACAGCAGCAGCAGCAGACGTCGCCAGAGACAAATGAACCCCTTGAAAGCAGTCAGGTTAAATTTTAACTGTAGCCCAATTGTTAGCGTAGCTAGGCAAGATTGTGCCTCGTGTAGAAACCATAGAAATAGTATTAGGCAATGATGACGATAAAATAGCATTAAAAATACATCAGTAACAACGCCAGAGAGCGGGATAAAGTCTCACATAACCCGCTCATAAATGCCGTATAGGAGCGGAGCTGGCCAGCAGTGTGGAACGGTAATCAAGAACCCGAGTCTGCCTTCTTAGCTGTATATCTATCTTCCAATGGTTGTCTCATAACATCGTACCGTGAGCAGCGCCCAGATTGTCAGATAACTGTCATAAGGCGGGTGTGCGATTGCGCTAATAAATCAATTTAGAATAGGTCGGTCGGCTGGTGGCTCAGGCGTAATCGTTTCCCTTAAAAGCTACTCTTGACGTTCCTTAGTGCGCTTCGGACACTGATGTCGAACCCTGTGTACCTCGATGAAAGCGTTCGAAATCGGTCGCTGCACAATCGTATCGCCTGGCCACATAACGCATGCCTTTTAAAGAGCCACGTACCGCCGCCATGTAATATTAGTACGGAAAAATGGTGATGTATTACCTATTTATTTAATTTAACATAGTAATAGGACCAGCTTACTCCATGCCAAAGTAATGAAATTTCGTACAGAATAAAATTATATAACTGCTAGAATCATTCATATGTATCAGCTAATTTGAAGGATGCACGCAATAAACGCAATTGAAATGCTGAAGAGACATAAAGATAGACGCACCCGTATTCAGCTAGTTGCCATCATATAGGTTTAGTGAGACGTTAAAAGATACCTTGGGCAGCTAGAGGCTTAAAAAGTTTCGTCCCTTTTGGAGATTCTCACCGTTCATTCATATCTTCGTTACCAGGCTGCCGAAAATGTACCCGCTGAAGGAATTTCTATGAGATAACTTAGTTTACTCCAATTGACCTCTAAGGGCGACATAGTGTAGATGTACTGTTAGCGTAGCTTTCGATGAACAAGCGTGTAAGACCTTTTAAAAGTGTTCTCCGTGAAGGTCAATGAAACAAAAATAAGCTCGAGGCGCGTGGGCGGTTGTGGCAGGCGGATGTTGATTAAAATGGTGGCCGGTACTCACTACAATGCTCGTTAGGGCATCCTCAACGTAAGATTTTTTATTAGAATAAAAAATCTTACGTTGTGGGGATAGTCCATATAATATGGAAGCAATATAATATTGTTTTTCTGATACTATAAATATAGTATGAATCTGAAGGAAAATAGTCCATTTCAAAACCCAAGCGTATAGAAGAAGAAACTTCCGAGTGAAGAATGTTTCCGTCCAAGGACGAAGTCGTGACAACTTTGTGAATTTGTGGGCGTTTCTCTGCGAGTACAAACAATCGTTGGTATCGATCTAGTGCGATACAACTAGCAGTTAGTGTGAAAACAGAGTAGTAGAACGCAAGTGAGCTGGTCCATAATGCTTATTGCATGCAAGGGTTTTACTCAAAAAAGTAAACATATTTATATAGTTTATATATAAAAAATAAATTTATCTAATTCCGTGAAAGGCACGCTACATGCTTTGCTTGATAAGTTGAGTTCATTAACCGTATCTCGGCGAAACTAGTTTTGTTAAAGGCATGTGTGTAAGGAGCCCGTAAGTTTTATTTCATCATTGGTCGCGACCAATATTAGATGCATAGGTATGACAGGACAAGCTGATCCACGGACGACAGCCCCTAAACCAGAGGGCAAGCTAGGTTAAATTCTAGATCACTTCAGGCAGTAGAACGACCCGTTAAAATAATGCCCCGGGGAAATGAACAGCCTTATCGGAGCCGGATCACGGTGTCGGGATCGCTCGCCCTTATTTATCTAGACGTGAAAACGAATATCTTACATTTTTTACGTTCCTAATCTTTAAAAAGTCGAGGTGCTGTAGAAGTAGGGTAGACACGGAATGTAACAACAAAAAAAACTGAATAAAAGTACGACTATTAATATCACAATTACAGTATGAGTCCGCCATATCGAAGCCATTTGGACTTTGTTTTTACTGCCGTTATTAGTAAACAAAGCAGGGTTACGCTTTTCCAAAAAAAAAATTAAAAACATATTTGTTGCGCTCCCTCATTTTATGGCCCGCTCATCTGCCTGTTCCGTTCTTGTTTATATCATCTAAGATTTAGCCCACTGCTCGACTGTATACATATATATTATTAGTGGCTAACTGTTGTTGCAGTGCTCGGGTGCTTTCCTCCCAGTTTAACAATATTATCACAGAGCGGGTCGAGTGCACGTCCGCGCTTCGTCTGAGCAATTATCATTATCTATTAAAAGAAAAGGAAATAGCACTAAACGATGACTTGGCAGCAGCCATCCTTCTATGGGTGCAACAAGGAAAGGGGGCGCTTGCTATAAAGAACTTAACCACATTGACTTAAGTTAACTTGCCCCCGCCAGCGCTAACTTTCGTGGACACCAATGGAGCATGCAAGTACCCAATGAACTTGAGACTTCATAAACTGCGGTTGTTTATGTTCCTAACTAGACTGTACCATATATGTATATGTATATATATCGTCTGTGGACGTTTATCGCTGCAGAACGTTCACCTGAAAATGGCCTCCCGCATATCTGCTCGACGTTGATAATTGCTAAGCAACACAAAAATGTTTTGGCTCTACATTCATTAGATGACATTCAATGTAGATTTAAAAAGAGGCCAGGTATACGGAAATGGGATAATATCTATGTAAACATGGCCGCAGGTTTTAGATGTTTTCTGTTTAAGCGTTGATACAACGATTGTTTATTGTGTGTCGTTCACACGTAAATGCCGAGTGGCGACTCAGTTAAATAGTTTACAGCGATCACCGTAACCCGCAATTAACTTATATAATATATATGAGTGGCGGAACCTTATATGAAGCCTCAAAACTGAATGTACTTACCCATCGGATGGCCAGTAGAGGTTGCGTTTCGCCCCTAGACAAAAGTACGTATTTGCGCAATTGCTTCCCTCTGATCATACTTAGACTTTGGCGGTAGTGAGAGACGGCCGTCTATATTTTTGTAAGACGACAGCAGAAACTACTAAATTTTGGTTAGGCTAGGTGATCTATTAAACCACGAATCGATGGCTTAGGTTGGTACCTTTAGGCGCTGAAAGCCAGCCGTCTGAAGCAAGACCTAATGGTTCAAATATTGGTTGTAAAGATGGAAACAAGTGTTTTTAAGTAACGAGCTTCAGGGCGATTACCGATTCGCTTTGTTTCTTCTTCTATTTTTGTTCGTCGCTGATTCTCGCCTACGTGCATTCGCATAGAAATTTTATGTGCGGGAGGGGCCTCCTACATTTTTAAATCATCATTACTAGTAATGATGCGGCTATTGCCATGAGTAACGACGAGGTCTAGATAGGACTTTGGATGTATTGTGTTCCCATAACTATTGATGTTGTTGCTGCTTCTGCTTACCACGTGCGGTGTCGCTGAATGCTAGAAGCGGCTCTAGATGATCCGCATTTTCATGCAGAACAACGTGTCTGAATCGAGTTGGACCAACAAGCTAAGAGATACCGTCTCTTGTAACCCAAGTAACCAAGTACACATGCCCCATGCGTATCTGTAGTTGAGCTTGCGTGAGTTTACGAATCTAAACTGGATTTTTTCTCCGGTTTCTTTTTTTCTCCGTGAACTTCGATGATGGACTATGTTACTACTTCTGAACCTATGTCCGACAACCTTCAGGGATAGCATCCGGGCTTAATCGCACTAACATCAGCGACTATTCTTCTATGGCGACGATTCTTGAGGGCAATCACTATGTGCGTTAAAGGTATGAGAAATAGAACAAAAGCAGGTCTCTCTTCTTTAGAGCGTGCTTCGTTTCCGTTGTTATTTCGTTCTAATGCTTCTTTCCTCTGAGAGAGAGAGGGAGAGAGAGAGAGAGAGAGAGAAAGCGTTCTGTCGTCATTCGTTAAGGCGAGTTATTACCTCTCATGAGAGCTGGAATATAATAAAGCAGCTGGGATATCGCGAAATTAATGAGCGAATACTCCAGGGGTAATTGATTGTAGTTCATTGGAATATATGCTAATGGCCTTCATCCTTAACTAAGAACTATATCGACCCCCTTCTTCTTTTTGACGAGGAAAATTAAGTGGGTAAATTAGCTGCGTCTTTAATATGGTTTTTAAAATGTCTGCATATGTATGACTCGAAAACTGGCGGTTAATTTACATTCTATGTTATAGTTGCTTAGTTACGCGACTTACAAATACTTAATATCTGTTCGTTACACCGTGACGCTATATCGGGTCTCTGCTGTACACATTCGAAAATTGACGCTCAGTCTACTTAAGCTAGTAAAGGACTTTATCTATGTTGCACCGCTCCCTGTAACTGGTATCAATCAAAAAGTAAGCGGACGCAAAAGTAAAGAAAAAAAAAACATATTTAATTCACAGCTTCGTTCAGTGATTATTTCTAGTCACAAGCGTTTTTATAGTAGGGCTCATTAGATGCGCACGCATTTCCGATAGTATTCCGTTATATATTATAGTTACACATCAGCGAAAATGAAAATGTTCTAATCCGGGGGCGAATAAAAACATCAAGAATGCTCAAATTCTATTGCTGACTGTGGCGTTTGTACGATGGATCACCATTGCTACGTCGTTAGCCGTTAAAAGGCGGAAGCACTAAGAGATAAACCTCTTCTGTCGAACTTAGGTCGGGCTTAGATTGACGTCACAGCGGCGTCGTACAGCGGCTTACGTTTAATAGAAGTGCATCGATCATTGATCAAAGCCAAATGGTCAGGGATTGCAACAGGATTCCATCATCGGAGTTATTTCATCAGCCGTAGGACATGTGCCAGATTTGATATCGTGTTTGTGTTTCTATTAGACCTATTGGCCCCAGAACATGTTTGTCATCCTGGTGTTGCTTGCTACTGATAGATGAGAATATGCCAAGTCAACTCTGTCGAGAACGGGGAAACGCTCTCACTTTTGCAGCTTATTTAGGTAGTGGGGGACCGTTAAAGCTCAACTTAACTGACTAGCTGTTGTGTATAGCTTGCAGCTGTCAATTGTGATAAACTTACGAAGTAGCGGAATGGAGCGACGTGTATCTACAGAAATATGCTCTCGAAACCGCGATCTTCCAATGAAATCGCTGCCGTTTACTAAGTCGATTGGATGGCTGAATACTGCCAGGAGGCTTAACGGATGGGGGTGATATAAGTCACTTGGACTTACGTGCAGACCTTTTTCCGGGTCCTCGGTTCGACGCGATGGTAGAGCACAAAACTGGTCAGTGATTACGTTGCTTGTGAGCGACCGTAATGGTTGCGTTTCCCGTTAAGGATTTTGATACCACAGCAGCCGCGCGAATAACCATGATTGAAGCTCTATTCCACTCGCTTTCTTTAGACAAAAAAGAACAATATTAGAGTAAAGTATTATCATTATAGTGTGATGGAGCGCGGTGGAGAAGAATCATCGAGAATATAAAACACTTGTGTGTAGGATGATATTTAAGCAGATGGCCGACTGATTCGAACTAGGACGAGACGTTACGGTTATGGGCGCAAGCAATCCGCTGCTGTTCGTACTGCCATCGTGCGCCTTCTGACGAGTGTTTCAGGACAGTAGAACTCACAAGCACAAAAAAAAAAGAGATAGAAAGCATGGGATTGATTTTACTGCGATGTCAATACGATATCAGCCCCAACATGCCCGTATGTAATACCGTAAATATACTCTTAGATTATTTACGGGAATTGTTATGTGGAGCTCACCAGATACGTAACAGCAAAAACGTTATTTCTGTAAAATTCGACTTCATTTTGTCATTATTTTGAACACTAACTAATGTCTAACGTAACGTTTACTACAACTTGCACATTTCCAGGGCATCTGTTCGTTCGTTTACTTCTTTCATGTCACTCGTTTTCCCGCAGTTTTTCTAAGCGTTTCCTGTGCTTTCTTCCAAGCAGAAAGATCCGCGCCAACTGTCTTCCCGGATTTTAACTAGTAGTTATCACTTGTTGCAATGAAATGTGGCCTACATTTAGGCCAAATACTTAGTAACCAATGCCGCAAACGATAAGACTGTGCCTTCTTTTTGTTTAAGCTCTGCGTAGTACGGGACAGCCGTCGGTCCATCCCGCTGCCCGTCGCCATGGCGGCAATGAGTTGATACAATTGGTTTCGTTGATTTAGTGATCGCAATGTAGATAGTGGTCGTAGCAAAAAAACACTGCCGGTTATACTGGCGTTGTTATTGATGATCTTTATCATGAAGCTAAGCCAACTCGATATCGAGCGACGTCGTAACTACAGCTGAAGTAGCGGCTGAAGTGAGAGTAGTTTTTGCCGGTACGCACCGTACTGATTATGTCCAATCCAGCAGTGAACATCATAGCAGCAACAAGCGTCTGCGAGGATAGGCAATGTCAACGGGGGGACAAATGGGGAGCGGGGGAAGAGTAGTGAGCTGCGACGGGGGAGAGTTGTTAGCTGATGCTGTTGCTGCAATGCAGGCCGTCGATGATTTGATCGGCAGCGAACGCCGACTAATGCGAGCCGCGCAGTCTGGGAAGGCTTGCTAGGGCCTTATTCACTGCTGGTACTGTTCGAACAATTGTACGGATCTATTGCTAGCCAAAGTAGTGCTACTGCTGGTTTCAGAGGAGATTCGCCAGACAGAGGAGGCGTTTGCCGTTGGCGTTGCGTTACATGCTCAGCTGTGTGTCTGCGTGTTCGTCTGGGTAGGAAGAACGAGTCAGAATGCCGATAGCTACGCTACAATATGATAATGGCGTGTTCGGCACTGTTCCTCGTCCTGTTTCTTTCTCTGCTATTGATGTTGATGATGCCGTTGTCGTTCGGGCATCACTCGCCTGCAGCGGTACGAACAGCAGGTTTCCGTCGGTCAGCGCCACTAGATACTAATCTAGACCGCGGTCAAATCTATTGAACCATCAATAAGTGGCTGATCCAACGCTAACAACAGCGGCAGCGACTGCTGCGCCTGTAGAGGCCTGACCACGATGCCCGTTAGAAGTGATCGTCACTTTAACAGGTGTTTACGTTCACTTTTTTATAGAGATGTCATGTAGATGTACACAGATATGGCACATACATCCATGCATACACACACACACATTCGCACTTACCTAAGCGCACATACAAAAAACAAACAGGCAAATGCGCTCGTTTTATAAACACGAAACGATCGTATCGTCAAGTGGTGACGTCTGCAATGGTAACATCCAGCGGGGGCGGTGCCTTACTCAAAAATTGCGATGTTAACGGAATGCGGCCAACGCAATGGATGACTCGTTAGCGTTGCCTGTTGTGTCATCAAAGCCAAGCGGCAAGAATATTGGGCGGCACTGTGGTTATAGACAACGTTGCTCAATTCACTATTATAGGGATGCTCCTAAACAGGGTAAAATGAAAGTGCACTTACTACGCCGCGTAGGTGTAAGTAATTGCACCTATGGTAATATAGAGGACGACTGACATATATGTTTATATGCCTGAAAAAATATGATTGTTTTCTCGAAAAGTAATGAAGTTTGTCGGGGGGATGATGCCTACGACAAGCCCTCATGGCCCGTCCGTATTTGACACTCTATCTAGGAGCTGTGGACAAAGGTGTGAATTTAATAGTTGGTTTCGTCTATTGTAGAGCGGCATAAACCATTTTATGCTAACGTCTTGGTATCGCTTTGTAAAACTGGTTTTCTGCTGAATTACCATCTCCGTTCCGTTAACATTTGAATGGATCTACAGTCGGTTTAAAATATTTGAGAGGATTATCTTATACATTAAGTTAGTATAATTTTGGTAAAAGCTGATTTTTGTAGTCCTTTTACACTGGTCGAGTGAAATTTCCGTCCTATAATACTTACTGTACTATTTAAGCCCAAGGCGTTCGCTATATGACAACGACGAAAAAATCCTGCCTATTTCTAATGAAAAATGACGGGACTCGTCCGTAAGTAAAACAAAGATTTGTGCCACATCTAAGTGCGGTACGTCCAGGGGATGCTGTCGAACGAACGAACGAAGAGCGAAGATCGCAAAAACCCATAGGAAGACGATACAGAAAAAACGAAACAACAGGTAATACACACTTCACACACTAAGATCTTTTCTTGCGATTTCGCTGAATAAAAGAGCTCTTTCTATTCGAGAGTTTAATCTACTCTGTTTTCAGGGCTCGCATCTGGCCACACGCCTAAACGCCCTTATCACTAAAAGCATCGTTAACTAATTGACTGACATTAAAAACAGATGCCTCGTCATCAGCTCAGATTTGGTATTACCTGTCTGCTGCTACTGGACATCATGAT
The DNA here is from genome assembly GCF_002532875.2 of Varroa jacobsoni. Classification (NCBI taxonomy): domain Eukaryota; kingdom Metazoa; phylum Arthropoda; class Arachnida; order Mesostigmata; family Varroidae; genus Varroa; species Varroa jacobsoni. The sequence goes on from NW_019213613.1 coordinate 245,961, forward strand.
GAAATTAGGTTTTCTGTGGTTGACCGGCGACAGGCCTCCACAGAGTGATGTTAGACGGACGGACTAACTAAAGAAATTTCTCATCGTCTGCTATCCGTTGCGTCATCCTCCGCTGATGAGCAATAGTCCGTTACGTGCTATATAAACATTGCGTTACAGATTGGATAGTATGCACTCGGTTTGTGCGGGTACGTTTAACGCTTTCTTTCAGTATTTCGTTGAGGTAAGACGTTTTTGTTTATCACATTTAATTAATTAGTTTCGGACTGTGTCATTTTAAGAATTAATTCGTTCATTGTCCTGCTGTGAACACCGTACGTGCAATGAGGTGCCTTCTTTCTTTTTTTTTTATCTGGGCTATATCGATGTATACGATCAAACCACGACACGTTGTAAACAGTGATATATCAATGAGCTTGTACCTTTGCGCTACGGCGTAGCCTTTTACGTAAGTTGTGGTTGAATAAATGTGGGCTGGTCCGTACGGTCGAAATGGGTTAAATCGGGGTGAGCGATTGGTTTTTCTTGCCTCAGCAAATGGATTACACCGAAACGGAGTAGAGCGATTGTTACAATGTATTGTAGTCGAGCACGAGACGACATAGTACAATGCGATGTTGATATTGGCGCCTTTTATTTCAATTGGGTTCGTATTGCTTACTTGCGTGGATACGAGCAGAAGAATAACCCATTCTGGTTTGGCCATCACTTGGCCTCTAGACAAAGATGCGAGGCTATTATAACCCGAAATCCTATATCTATTCGATTTGATTCTGGTTAAGTGAAATCAGATCGCCAGATTACTGACGGCTGCTATTGCTACTGCGATCTTCGAAATCGTTGAGGGGGCATCTTAACTAATGCTACGATTCTTTGGAAAGACCTTAACGATGGATTGGTTGTACTGTGACGGCCATCCGTTGCTTTTGTTTACTCGCCAACATTTTTCTGTCTTCTCTTTCGTCTGCCGCTTCGCCGTCACCGTCGCCGTCGCCGTCGCCGTCGCTGCCGCTGCTCTTACTAAATTGTCCAAAAATAAACGGTTTATCCAAATGAAGTTGTTACCATAGCAACAATCGTAACCAATATAAGCAGTATTAGTATTACTAATTTTGTTCAAGTTGTTGTGAAGACAATTCGATGTGAGCTGAACGGAACGATATCGAACGTTCATAGGAGTATTAATAAACTGCGGTGTGCCCATGGCGACCTGGGCGTTTGCTGCCATGTTCGCGAAAGCATTCTTACCATTATCATTAGCGAAGAATTTTAAGTCTCTGTTCCTATCGACGCTGTTGTTATTGATAGTGGTGCAAAAAAAAAAGACGACACAGCCTTTTTTGAGGAGAATCTCGGGATGATAATGATAAAGTAACGGACCTGGCGACGTTCGCAGGTCGCTGCTGTGGCGGCAAAAACAGACTCACGCCTGTGACGTTAGCTATCCTAAAGGCGGACCAATATTAAAGGAAAACAAATGATGAGAACAGCAGCCGGCCGCCATGTGCGCCCCTGCTGATGAAGCGCAAGCTAAAGCGTGGCCTTCGAATATTCTACTTAGATATTTGAGGGCAAAGCAAAATGCGATAGACACTGATGGGTGCGTTATGCGTTTACGAAGCTTACGACGAGCAACGAATCAAACGGCAACTACCGTAAACAGTACCTAGGCTTTGTCCAGATAGACTTTGATTTTTTCTTTTGCATTGCAGCGTTGTGGCGGCTGATGTATGATGGGTGAAGCGTTGATTGATGATAACGACGATGTGATTGTGAAGCGAAAAGATAATCAGGCTCGCTAAATGTGGTATATACACTTCATAGGTCACTAATTGCTATCGTTTACTATTTGCAGCTTTAGCTTATTCCTTTTCATAATACTTTAAAATTGCAGATCATTTGTTACTATCTGATTGAAATGTTTTCAACATATGATACGTATGCAATGGCTTCGACGCGATACCTACGTCGGGCCTTGCGATATCGCACAAGACCGCTAAGTATATTAACATATAGACACGACATTATCGTCACATAGTAACAACGAGAAGCACGTAGAGCTTTGCTCAGAGGACCGGCCTTTCGTTTCGACCTGCTGCATCCGCTCGGTTCATTAACGGTTTGTTTTATGGCTGATCAATTGTTTGCGCTACGCAGTGATACAGCTGACTCCTCTATAATATGCCGCGTACACAAGTACACACACACACATACACGTGTGTGTATGTGCATATACGTCCAATCAATCATATCTGAAACGCTGTTTATCGTGCGTTCGCTATGCTGACGACCCCGGACGAGCGGATGAGCAAAGGGGCGGGCGCAGGAAAGAGGACCCCGGACAAGATATCTATCTGTCGAATGCGCACAGCAGATAGCGATGGAGTTAAAGGATCCCCACGAAGGGATCTGGCGGAATATGAAAGAGACGGATAGATGAAAGCCACCGTGTTAAATACACATGTAGACAGTGACACAATGAATCTGTATAATACAATCGTTCGAATAATAATGGTTAGTGCGTTGGCCGCTTGCTAAAGGCCGATCCCAGCGAGAGAAGTGGGCATGTTGTTGTCTGGTGCAGTGTCAACGGGACAAGCCCAGTTCGTTCCAGTTAAGATTGTCGGTTTCGTCAGTAGCGTCGCAGCTGTTTACTTCTAAGCCGGTGGTTTCGGGCGCTCCGCTCCTTCAACTCTTAACGGTGCCACTTGAGTAGAGCGCCTACGACCGTCTGGCGCGACCGGTAAGAGCGAATGAGCCCGCAGCGACTGCGAGTCCTCAAGCAATCGGTTGCCACTGAGCCGCTCGCCGCGCTTTCGACATTTGACCTCCGCGTTGGCAGCAGCAGCAGCAGCGTAGTTATCGTAGTAGTAGTAGAAGCTGAGGTCCGGGGAAAGCAAGCGTTTTCTCAACAACGGGAGCGCGTCTTGACATCAGCGGCAGAAACAAGAGCGGTAGCGGCCCCACGAACTACGCCAACGATGCTAGCTTGTCGTCTCCGTTAGGAGTGGAACTGTTGGGTCGGTCGCAACACATGACATCGGAACAACGACGCTTACATTTCGGTTCGCCTTTGGCCATGCATGCTCAACCATTCGCGCTTACTAGAATGCATAGAGATGTATATACGCTTTGTCGCGCATCAGGCGTAGCGAGCTGGCCAGCAGCAGCAGTAACAACAGCGGCAGGAGAACCCATTCCTCCTGCGTCTGAGGAATAACTGGGGAAGCCTGTGAGAGAAAAGCAAAGAACAACTGTGATTTCAACCATAACAACAACAACAACTGACTGTTCTAAACGGTAGCAACAGCAGCGCGAGAAAAGTCGAAGAAGCAGGTGCAGACGACGAAGCTAGTTTAAGTCGAGCTTGGGGAGCCTACAACGTTAACTACTAACACTACTACGCACAGAAGTCCACACGAATTTGTGGAACGATTCGCAGCGGTAGTGGTAGCGGGGTGCGGGACTTCGTTGACTTGATCCGGCAGTAACAGCAACAGACCGCGAAGATGTCTCACAAATAGCGCACGGTACGCTAGAAAAGCGCGCTCACCGACCGTATGGAGACAACGGGACTGGCAGCAGCATACGGACACCGCGCCTCTGACTCGATAGGGACATACCATAGCAAGCGACCCAGTCAGCCCTCTATGTTTTGAGTTATGTCCGGCATCGCCGTTAGGTATTCCATCAGACGGTTGGCTGGCTTCTAGCACGAAACAAAGTCTGTCTATTGCCGAGTTCGAAGCTAGACCACAACGTCTCCCTAGTAGATTAACATGTTATCTACTAAGTTACCCTATCAGCCCTAGTAAAACGAGATCCTGCGCTACTGGCAACGACAACAACCCGATAAATAATTATATGCCATTGTCCAGTAACTGGTTTACGTAGCCGCAAAGAGACTTTGACGTCAGCAGCAGCAGTAGTTACGACGAGCAGGATCCGAACTCAGATTATTGTTGCCGTCGTTATCTTGGGACGACATAGAGATGAAACGAAAGAGATGGGCCTATTGAGTACACCACTGCAGATATGGTACTAATATCATCAGCAGTAGAAGTAGCGATCTCAGAGACACAGTCCGACAGTCAGCCAGATGAACGCACAGGCAGACAGGTAGGCAAAGGACTTAACCTCGATTGATTGAGAACTGAAGCTGGGAAGATTCGTATGATTGCTGCTGTTACAGTCTGTTGTAAGGCGCGCTTTACTAAAGGATGATAAACTTGTCCGAATCATGATAACTGCCTGTTGAACGGCCCATTGACGCAGGTTAACAACGAAACGATCCTAGACAAGTGTCAGTGTTGCGCGCGCGGGACGACCTTGTCCTGTGAGATCATGCCATTCCTGTATTTACACAATGCTGAAGGGCACTGAAATTATACCGTCCACCAATCAATATCCAGTCGCCATGCACTGGTCTGCGCGTGGGTAGTGTTTTAACGGACCAGTCCTTTAGCGGCGCTACACAAAAATGGATAGCATTTATTTCTGAACCGATAACAGCGGATGACGATAATCTGTTGATACGAAATGGTGTCGAGCTATGGATCCGTTGTATTCGAGTTGGTACGGTTAGAGTCCTTTGCGACCACGGTCAGAGAAGGGGCGTTTAACATATGGAATGAACGACATAGTAGCATTTCATAGGATTCAAAATAAGCTCACTCTGTTCTTGTAACAATAGATTAGACCATTACACGTATATTACAGATATAATCTTTGCACGTTTCTGAGCTGTGCATAGCAAGCAGTCTTGTGGATTCTTCTTATGAATTATACACATCTGACAGAATACCGCACATTGGAGCCAACGATAAACAATTTGCCACAGCGGCTTCACGCCGCCATCGTTTTTCTGTCTTCAACTGGAAAGCTTCGAATAAATATCGTATCTATATCTGTAAACTAAGTGAGTATATAAATGAAAATCAATAGCAGAAGCTGGGAAGCAGTTGCCATTCGCTAGCGATAATCTTTCATTTGATCCACTGATTACGGACACGCTCACAAACGTGGCTATAATCTAAACAGAGGTAACTCTCGCTTCTCCTGGTCGATAAGAGGTATCTAATTTTCGTTTTTCCAACTGTAAGACTTTCCATATCTGGTAAATAAGCTAACAATATAACAAAATGGCTACCTTACATATTCTGCTCACCTTTAGTCTCTTCGTTCATTCTTCAGCAGCCAGACTGCATACCTCTGTTCTTCACTGAGGATGGCCCTTTCCTATTTCTCTTTGCATCGAACCTATTACTCGAACGAACGCTATTCTCTCTGGCGGTATTCCTCAGTCACGTTGTACAACTTTCTAGCGTATAAGCTGAACGATACGTACTAACATTAATAGATAGCATGTTACGGCCGTACCCATAATAAATACGCCGCACAGAAAGGTGTCGTAGCACTGGTGCCATAACAGCACCGGTTCTACTTATCGCGATGGCATGTATGGCGGAAACGAAAGAAGACACGGGTACGGGCAGAAGGCCTATTATTTCTTCGTTCCTGCTAGTGCCCCTTATTAACCCTGACACAAACCCATTTCAGTTACTTATATTCACCAGCAATTTGGTGCATTGTCGCATTCAGGTCGTTAAGAGTAGGAGAAAAACAAGTGCCTTCTCGACGACTGGCCACTTCTAGCAAAATGGATTTAATCCGCAGCTAGCCGATCACTGGAAAACGAACACGACGTCTAGCATCGAATCGACACCGGTATCCTGTCGTCTATCGCCTGGAGGCCAAAATCGCCGCGCCGGATTACGACAATGCTGTTTGTGACCTTCCTTATCAATTCTACACCACTCCATAGCGAATAATTACGATGGCACATTTATTAAGCTACGTAGAGCTAGTGGAAGATAATTACGCGGCTGAGAACAAACGACTGTTGTTGTTGTTGTTGTTGTCGTCGTTGTTCAAAAAATTATCGTGAAGTTGATTTAATTAACTGAGGTGACTATATTTAATTAAACCGTGATAATGTGCCATCTCAAGGGACAATTCCAGTGTCTGTCTTGAACTAATGCTTATGTTAAACAACGCAATTAGAGAAATTTTACTAGGAACCCCCGATATCTATAGCTGTTGATAGCGTACTAGCATGTGCCCGACTTGAACATCGTCAGGGGCATCAGATCACGGCCGCACAAATCAAATACATTTTGAGCCGGAACGATGGCAAGTTCAGTAACTTGTGTTGAACAAGTTGGCCAGTACGATTTTAGATAGAAGTGTAACTGCCGCTCTACCGAGTGATGTTTGGTTTTTAGCCACCTGCTTTTCACTAGAGTGATATCGAAGCGGAAATTATGCTATTTCGTTTTACGCAGAGTATCTACAGAAAAAAAAACAACCCTTAATCCTTTGATTTCATGAATGTAACTTACGAATGAGTATGCGATTGAATCGTCTGCTTTTGTAGTCATCTCTGTCTCCGTATACGTGCACCAGTTTCCTGGGAGAATGTTGATGTTGTAAATTCAAGCACCGAAACAGATCCGTAGATTCGATTTTCCGCTGACAATGGTGTAGGCGACGTCTTGCAACTTAAGATCACGTAAATTTGTACCCTTTGTGCAAATCTTTCTTTCAAGTTCTATTCGAAATCGTCTCAGAACTTTGAAATGGTTCGGCTGAGTCGATTGTTGATGTAAGTCGATTACTTCTAGACAGCAATAGTTCCTTGCCGGCGTGAAGTTTGCTATTAATAACGGGCCGCTTCACAACGACAATGATCGTATAACGCAGACGCGTCAAAAAAGGACTTCTATATTATAGGGCCGTGTGTCCATTTTGAACCATGATAGCAGAAAACCTCTGGTCTCATATTTGCTACAGTAAAGCGCATGCTTTTCGTGACGAAAAGCAACAGAAGTTTTTGTAAAACCTCCAAAAAACTAGTTCCTCGATATTCTGCTGAAGTCCCCCCAACCGCCCGCCCTCTCGTCCGCGGACTGCTATCTTTAAGAATGACAAACGTCTCCTAGCTAATGTTAACCACAGCGAACAAAAATAATGATTTTCATCGATGTTGCAGTAAGCGCCGGTTGCATTAAGCTCCATCGCATACGACAATATGACGAAAGCATTATAGCTTTGCTAAACAATGATTGTTTTACCTGAAAACTGTATAAAAATGTAGTTTAGTAAAATAATTAGTTTACTCAAAATTATTTTACATGTTGGCATAAGAATATGTTGATATTGTCATTCTTTAAGTAAGAACATAGTGGAACACAAACCAATAGGTCGACCTGCTGTATTGAAGAAGAACCCCCACAGATCGCAAGCTAGAGCATCAGACATCGTCGCCCTCAGTGAGCTCATTTAGCACGTTTGAAGTTGCTAGGACGTATCTGTTTAATCCGGAAAGCTTTGAAGAAATACTTTTTCAGTGCATGTTTTCCTGAGTGTACGCGTGTCGGTTCGCGGGTGATACCTTCCGACGTTGCTTAGGCACAAAGTTGCACCGGTAGAGTCCACGAGAGAGGAAACGCAAGGAAATAACAAGACTTGTCCGGGGCTCATGCTCGACGAATTCGGTTCGCCGTTAACAGTACGAGTGCTTGAGCCACCCTAATGGTTTCTGCGGTCCTTATTGTTGTTGTCCACTGCAGCTGTCGTTATTACTACTGCTGCTACTACCGCCGTTGCATCAACAGCTAGCACAGCATTGAAATATTGCTCGTGGGCTGCGTTGTACCCTGTCACCTGGTACGTAAGTAACTCCATAGGCTTCCATAAGCTAACGCTGAAGCGGTCTCTCCTGACAGGGAACACAAGCATCGTTCTTTCCACTTGCCTCTGTCGCAAGCTTTCTAGTACCTTTACCTTTGTCTTCTTGCCCCAAGCGAGTTAAAATCGTTTGATTAGACCCCTGTTGCTCACCTAACGAACTTACCTGTTAAAGCAACAGACTGAGTTTCGAAGCGTTTTCATTCTCGCAATATGGGGTAAACTACGTTGCGGAGAATACGACAGCAGCAGTTACTAACGACGGCATCAGCCATTATCGCAGAAGCTGCAGTGGCGGTAAAATACGAAGATCACGTCGGTGGGCCGCCTCCGTCTATCGAACAATGTGAAAATTTTCGTAACCACTGGATACCGTCATTTGTTCCGATGTGTTGTTCCGTGCTTAGTTTCATCTTATGTAGGTGGTGTAAGCTCATTCGTATTAATGTTTATATACGTTTATTGGACGGGAAAGCAAGAAGCACAAACAGATGAATAAGGTTTTGGCTGCCAATGACAAAAACAGGCAAAACTGGATGACCTTATAGCAAGACCCACGTGTTATCCAGTAGTTTCATGCACAGCAGGTGTAAGCAGAGATGTGTCAGAACACAAATAAACTTAATGACGTTTTCGAATTAACCAGTATATTTCGGATATCTATTTTTGGAAAATACATAGGAAGAAGCCTTATGGCAGAGCTAATCTCATAGAATATCCACATTTAAATGTTTAACAACAATAAACACTGACTGAATGCACTATAGCTGAGACCGAGTTCGTCTATGAGGTAGTGCCAGCATGACGGAGTTCACACGGGAAGCGTTAAGTGCTGTCGGATCACATCCAAGATAAAACCAAATCATCTCAGTCTGGCCGGTATTGAACACGACTGACCGTGGCTAGCGTATTTATAAGATAACCTCCTCGAGCCATATGGCCATTCTTCTCCAAAGGCTATTATTGTCCTAACATTGAATGGGACTAGTAACACGTAGTAGATCATAGGTTGACTTAGCTAATTGCAGCAGGCAGAACAAGGATAACCCGGTTAACTTTCGTTTTCAATATGTGGGAAGTAGGAAAGGCGCTCCGCGCGCCGCCAAACGAATCGTGATGAAGATCTTCCTAGATAAATATGTCTATTGCTCAATTTCTCCGCTCAGTTGCTGGTTGTGTTGTCGAAGTATGAGTCGTTCGAGACCTTCGGACGTAAACTTGTCAATCGCAAGTAAAAAAGCAAAGATAACTGTGTTGATAAGGGCTAGGCGTAGAACGTTCTAAATTAAATTGTTCCGGTTTAAATAGTAATCGCTTATGTGATACAAAGATCTGCGCAAATATCATAGTACTCAACCGATGCATTTCATCATAGGCACAGATAACATCAAGATTAAACCCTAGTTCTAAATCGCGTTCAGAAGGAATACGCTAGAGTTTTCTTTCCGAGAAAAATTCGCTTCAAGAGGAAGATTTCATTATACATCAGATAACTATGTTTAATAATCGTAAGCAGTCCTAACAATCAATGTTTTTACCCCGCTGATAATAATTCAGTATTTCTCTATCAATTCCTACAAGGGATGCCTATAAGACATAATGTAGTGACCGCCCTCGAACAGATGAATACACGTACACATAAGATTTTTCCCCTGCCACGGATCACTGAACGTGTGAAGCGGCATCGCACGAGCTGAACCTATCGCGACGCAGGTTGCAACCACGCTATTCGATCAAGAGGATATAGCCGAAAAACGTAGGGGCTAAAGAGTACAGTCTAGTATCCCAGCGCTACAAAAGCGGCTGGTCTAGATTAATGCTAACGGTTGTCGTCATTCGCTGCAATCGCAATTGCTGTAGACTGAATGACCTTGGGGTTGCAGTCGTATCGACCGAACAAGTGGGCAACCTCCAAGCGAACGGTACCGAATGGAAGCAGAAACGTTTGATTTCCGTGGGAGGGCCGCTCCGCGTTCGTTGCTACAGTTTCAAAACTGCCAGATTTGCGAGTGAAGTCGAGGTCGCTTCCCGTTTACTTCAGCGGCAGCTGAAGGCTTTTGTTGCCTGTTCGTCCATCAGCTGATCGCTAAGGTTAGTTGGTCGACCGTTTGACAACCAAAAGACGACTTTAAATCGATAGCGATCCGACGCAATTTAACCACCAAAAACTACGACGGTGACGGCCATCAGCAGAGCGATATCTGCATAATACGCCTTTTGTGTACACGGACACTGCACACTAAGTAGCCAATCATTGTGAGCGTATGCGTGTGTGTACATGCGACCGTCATGGCGACAGCTGTTTTCGTCTGATCATCGGCCACCGCGAGCCACTACGATGAAGACTAACCAAACACGTCGATGTCAGGCGCCGAAAACTGAACGCCGAATGGCCTATGTACGAGGATTAAAAATATCGTACGTGCAATAGAATTCGGATCATTTCACGTACGAATGGTTGCCGCTACCGCTATCAGCACTACGGCAACGAGAAAGGCTTGCCTGCTTTTTCGGTATACTTCTGTTAGTGTTATGCTAACGGACAACAGTATTATCTCAGTGGGAGAAAGCGACAATCGCATCGAGCAGTCATACAACCATTATTGCTCAGCAATACTCTCTGCAACGTACCGTGAGCCATGTTACCGTTATTCTGCTACAGTCTTAACCATGTTGTTTTCCGTCGTGTTTCGTTACCAAATGTTAGTTTTGACCAATCAATTAAACATAATGAGCCTCTGGTTCTTTAGGTAGCGTACACGTAGAAAGCGCGCTGTACACACATGTATTAGAAGGGAACAGCCACTAGCCAACAGCTAGAGCTCTTTCTGATAGGATCTTAAAAACGAATTTACGAAAAGTGGCCCTTAGAACGATTAAACGCAAAAAATATCTCCCTATTATCTAGACTAGAAATAAATTCGCGAGAGAGGCTGCAACGAACCCAAAACAACGACGGCCGTTACTATATTCATCACCGTATAATCATTCACGCGGTATTTCAATGTTTCAGCCTAACACTAAAGTTAGGGAGTAATAGAGAGTATTATATAAGCGATGTGCTGGTTACGGTCTTCGGGGAAATAGAGGCCATTCCTCAGTCAAGAATCGGTTCCGTGTCAAGTTGTCAACAAGCAGGAGCTTAAAAAGAAGTAGATGTATTTATCTGAAGTCCGGTAAGGACCCAGTAATGCGTAGCTAGGCTGGGCAAACCTCAATATTATTGCAAATAAAACCAGTTAAGCATCCTACGTCGGCTTCATGTAGTAAAAGCAGCATATATTATTTCCCTACGACCGTGTACGCTTACGGTTGACATTCTAGATACTTGTTGTTTACTAGAAACAACAGAAATAGGGCGTCGTATTGCGACACGAACTCTTACTGCTAGCTATCGAATATAAGTGTCGTATATAGCGCTGCTGCTGGTCGGTAGGCCTATGTTGCCAACGGCACCCCATCATTGCGCTACAATGCCTATTTTGTGGTAGTAATGAAGTATCATTTTGTTCAAAAGCCCTCTGTCATCTCTAAATGTCTCACGTTGTTGGCGCCATCCAGCTCAATAGAATTATCCATTCAACTGCTATTGTCATTTACCGTTACGTCTCGGTAGACCCTGTACCCTCGTTGTACGGGGATGTACTCATAATACCTACGTGGTTGTTTTCCGTATAGATAGTCTTTCTGCTTTTTCTGAATATCAATGTTGTACGACCTGGTGCCTGTTATCAAACCGCTGCGACTGGCATCGACAGAAAAATGCCATCGTCACTTTGACCATTTTCGCCTCTTTGGATGATGATGTTACCCAATTTCTATCGTATTAGTTTTGTTATTACGACTATTATTCTTTGTTATCATTGCAATTCGTTTTTACGGCCTGTTGCGTTTCTGCGGGTATTAACAATGTGTGTATGTTCATTACTGCTTCTGTCACGGGTCATCGTCCTGACCGATCTTTTCATCTGGGTGTTTTGCTTCTTGTTTTCGGTTAGCTGAATAGCCGTTATTGACTCATACACTTGTAAGTATACAAACCTACAATAAACATTGAAATACGAACAAGAATTATTTTTTATGCTGGTACCATAATAATACCACCAAGTACCACCGTACTTGGCACCAGAATGGCAGTTAAGTGTTTTGGTTTTGCCTTTGCGCTTTAATAGCCAGAGCACCGCTCCACTGATCGCCGAGCTTTCTTGTTAGGTCAAACCGTTATATCCGTTTGTCTTCCACAATGCCTATGTCACCAATGTGCTTTCTTTAAGGTACCATTACACTATCAACACTGAGGATAGGGCCACAGCTCGTACTCTAGCCGGTTCTGTAACATACAAGAACGCCGACTGGGGTAATCGTTGACACGCCGGTGCATCTATATGTACAAGGCTTCTACAGAGGATTTACAACGACCACTTTAATAGAAGTGTTACCGTAGAAATTACAGAAATAGGATTGTCCGAACAAAGGCAATTGAGATTCATTAGTACTGCTAGCATAAGGAGAACTCGGTTTTTACGGTTTTTCTTATTTGTCTTTTCTCTTTTGCTTCTTCTTGCCTCAGATAAACTATTTTGCACGGAATCCCTACATATGGCCAAACTATATAACATACTTTTGTGGTTCCTCTCGCTGATACGCCTGCCCGACCATTGTTCACTTCCGAGATGCTTCATCTACTATAATGAAAACAATCAAAAACTGAAGGTAACTTTGGTTCTAAATGCACTTTGTAAGTACTGATCGTTGGTTAGCTTTCTGGCCATAGCAACTGCGTAAATAAATGATCGAGGTATCTGACACAGGAGCCCATCGTAGTTTTGTATGCTCTGACTGATCGGCTCTGTTGATGCAATGGCCTAGACATACAGTTTTGGTAGAAAGATATCGAAATGCGCAAAGAAAAAGACGTCGGTCAACACAGGAGTTAAAAAGGCTAACAGTAGTTCACGTTTCGGCACTTTCTAGCTGCTTTCTAGCGGCAGCTATTCTAACACGTGCCAGTAATGAACGATATAGAAACTTGTGCCCGATGCCGCTGCAGCAAGTAATACTGCTCCTCCGAGGCATGGAAAAAAGCTTGCCAGCGCAAAATACACAAACTTCGAGCGAGGATAAAAGTGGAGTATCCCATACCATATGCATCAGACGATTCCTCTTCTGCAAGAAAGAATGACGTAATTTTGTGCCATTATCTTGCCGTAGGCGGCGGGAAGACTGCTCGAGCTCAAGACAGAAGAACCAAAATGAAAACGCGATTCCAAAATTCTATTCGTTTTGCTTACAGCATCACTTCGTCGCCTCATCGTAGTCGAGCGTGCGGGCCGCACCGTTTCTACAAAGTTATTATACGTATTGAATTAACGGTAGTACTAACGACACTGTTAGTAAATATAGGATTAGAAACCTTTCCCCTGCCTAGCCGGCGTCGATCAACTGTAGTTTCGTTTGAAAAACTATGGAAACACTTTCCTGCCTCAACAAGACATATATAACAATAAAACCAATATAATATTTCACAGTACTTATCTGTAGGCAAGCAGACTTGAAAATTCACAACAGCCAAATAGCAGACCGATGAACAATATCAACCGACAAGTTTTCAATGGAATAGACATACTGTCATTTTAAGGATACGGACCTAGTCCTCAAAATCAAACTAGTGACTATGGTATATATACTATAATGCAATACATTATGATACACAGAGTAAGATGCTCTTCGTTCGAGGCAGCCTTGGACCCCGCCGACTTGCTGGTATATTAGAAACTATACATGTCTAATACCATACAAAGATGGCGGTCCAATAATCCCGTATGCTTGGAATGTTGGAATTTCGACAACGCTGCCACGATAATCATCCTCAAACGTAGTGGAATACTTACACATATTATCATATGGACCAGTCCGAAAGCGTCTGCAATCAGATGGGTGGAAGTTTCATGTTTTGAATTTTCCCTATGGTAAGAACTTAACATGGCTGGCAGCGTGAGCATCATGGTTTCAAGATGCAGGCGATCGGCGTAAAAGAACCACTGATGGAAGGCCTGAGGGGAAGCCCCGTGGCCAAACTATTGAATCGACACGCACGGTGCGTCCGTTTGCGTTTGCGTTTGCTATCATTATCTCGCCGTACAGCGTCAGAGCGTATAGTCATTTGCGTAGCGAACTAGAACTGGTTGAATGTCCCGATGCCAAATGGAATGAGGTAACATCTTTACCTCATTTGTTCATCTTTTGACATGCTTACATAATATGTTGGTAGCCATTGAACCGATCTATACTTGTTGAATCCATTTAAATCCATGGGTGAAACTGATATATAACTCTGCCAGTACGGATTCAGCAAGTTCCATCAGGAAGTTATCACTCAGTGCTGACTTCATTCTGTGACAACTTCTCGCAAAGACTCTTCAATACAAGCATGGTTTTCGAGCGTTACTCGAACTTTCGAACTGAACAAAATGTCTATATATATATATATATATATATATATATATACGATCCAGTAATAATACCGAGGAGGTTCTTCCCTCCGAGACGCCTGATAAGAGCAAAATAAGCGAATAGGCTTAATACCCCATAGATACAGATCGATCATGAACGGCTCGTTTCCAGAAAATACCTCATTCAGAATGTGCAGTGTAGCATGGAAACGTCTTCCAACAACAAAATCGTTATCCCTGCTTCGACGGATATTTCTAGAACTTTTATAAGGTCATATTCAGCTGTTTGATGGAGTAAAGCGTCTGTAAAATCCTATTCTTTTGAAGGGAATAAGAAAAATTTCGTTATATTTAACACTACTTTTGTTCGTGCTTGTAACAGAACTGCGGTATAACGGTATTTAAGGTGGTAGGAGATTTTGCAGCAGTCAGATAGCTTCGAATGATGACTGAATGGGTAGAAAATTCCGCTTTATGCTTGGACATAGTTTTGAGACAGGATAAACACCTACAGTCATACAAATACTGTAGTGATCTGTTGTCTCAAACAGGTCAGAGAATCTGCCTTGTGTCCTGACGTCTAAGCTGAGCTGAATTTAACCGCCACAAAAAATTTCTCCGTGACATTTGTATACCATAATTAAAAATAGCACAAATAATTCACTCCCGTGCAGCCTAACGCTTTCGGCTTCTAGCTATTATTTGACGTGGTATACGGTTAGAGACTCTGCATTGCCAGAAAAATTCCGATGGGCATAATTTTATTGTCGCACAACGGAGACAAGAATAGCATCACGAGATCCGGCGAAATTTCTTACATTTTGTCCTTTTGTCTTAGTCTCTGTTAGATGAGCTGCGTTCGTAGTTACGTTCGAGTTGTACGTTGTCCGCCTCTGTTTGTTTTGTTACTCCTGATATTGCTCACAATGTGAGTTAAGTCGTTATTCTGTTTAACAAGAGACGTGGCCGAACCTTTCCTGATTCTGGTTTCGACGGTAGCACAGCTTTTGTAACCTCCGTTGATATTTCATAAACTTTACGACCTCATCCCTCGTTTGCAATTGATTCACTGCTTATTGGCTCTTTTCTACTCAGTTGGTTAACATCTTATGGGCATTGTTGGGTCGAATGGACGACGGCCACTTTATGTCTAGCTGTTTCGTTAGGCCAGCCGCTAACGAATTGCGTTGCTTCATCGATCGCTTTCTCTCTCATTATTCTTTGTAAGTCCGTCTCAGTGTTGGGGCGTCACCTTCCGTCCGTCTGTCCAACCTACCTAGTGCTGATGTAGACTCTCACACAGGGTCAGGAGGTACTTGCCTCAACTGCAACCACCTCGGCTCCTTCTGGTCACCCCGTTCTATTGTGCGGTTCGACTTACCATTTAGCAATTTAGCCCGACTCGAAAGCGCTGATTACAACTACATTGGGTAGTCATCATATGATATTATAGCGTGCCACTATATCGTGCTATAGTGTGCGCTTATGTACAGCAGTCCAACATATTCACATTTCGAATACCTCTTGACTCAGCCCGCTCGCTTAGCTTGTCCACGGACGAAGAGATAAATGAACAAGGGGCGAAAAAGTCCCACTACGCTAACGGTAGGTCAGTAAACAATTTTTAGCTCTTGGCGTTCCTGCGCAGGACACCACGAAAGCAGGTGGCAGTAGAGAACTAGCTCGCGATGCTGAATAGACACAATGAATGAATGAATGCTGGTGCGGCGCAGTAACGACAAGCCATCCGGAAGAACAGTTAGATCCCATTTGAAAAAGCATCTGGCCTTTGCCTAGCCGTTGTTAGCTTTCCGGCCACTGACATCAGCTAGCTTACCATGGTCCTTAACTGCATCGGCTGTAAGGAAATGGGAATTTATGACACATAATGCCGGTGGCGGTGGTGATGATTATGCGCGCCGTGCTGGCCGATGATGACGATCAAAAATTTACATACAGTAACGAATATAACACTGTAATTTACCTATTTAACCGGTCCATCTCTCTGTTGAAGGCGTGAGGGGGTAGTTGTTATGCTAATGGCGGCTAGGATGCTGGAGGACGTTTGTCGCCCATGGAGAAATTTCGGAAAAAATCAGTCAAGTTGTCTGCCATGTTTGCCGCGCACGCGTGTGTGCGTTTGGGCAAGTACACTCGGTGAATCAGGTCCGGTTGATGTTTTTGCATAGCTAAGCGGCTATTATCGGCTTTTTAAAAGTAGTCTAAATTGTCCTACCAACCGCGTTCTATAATAGTAACACTCGAATTCTATCTCCAAGCGAGGGGCAGATATATACGAGTTTTCAGTGGGCATGGCAATATGGTAGAAAAAAGGCTATGGTATTTGATTTTACATGTACTATGTATTAGAATTATGTGCACGTAATATAACTTGTCCCTAACCAGTGTTCAAATTTGCTCTCTGTCTTTTTCAAAACTTATCATTTAATTGTATCATTTAGTTGGAAAGAAAGTATCCTAAACAAAAATGGCTAACAACATTACCTTTCCAAATTTTCAGCCCAAACGATAAGGAAGGGTACAAGTGTAGTTCAGTTGATTATATCCGAAACTTCTTGGGGCTAAACTATATTAGAGGACTTTTCTAAATCAGTACAGGACATGAATGGCACAAGTAATTTATCCTGCTTCTCTATCGATGTAGCTATTTGAATCAAGTGTACCTATGCCGCCTGATATTTGTTCTTGCGACAGAAATTGTAAGGACAAAAAAGCGATCAGAGTCAACTTCAAAAAGACGTCTCACAAGCAAGTTAGGCCCACGTTTCTCGGCATTGGAAAATAATAACAACAATAATGAGTAATTGATATGCAATCAGTTTTGTAAAGCCAAATCACACTTCAGACGGCCTTTTCAGAAGAAGGTCATTTATTTGAGTTCCTGACACGACGTAACGTGTGCGTAACGATCGAGTCGTAACGTTGTAGGTCTGCATGCGTGAGCAATCCTAACGTTCGTTTATCAGCTAACATTTAAACGATGTACTTGAACAGTAAGAAAACGTTGAAAAAGAAGACACGGATGCGTGCCATTTTATCTTGCCAAGCGCTATCCAATTTCTAATTGATGAATTTAAGGATCTGCTCGTAGATTCTAGACCTGAATTTCACGCAGTATTATAATGCAGCATCGGGAGCCAAAGCTAATATGCCTCCGCTGGCATTGACTTCTACGTGTGGGGTGTATTGCATTAGAAAAATACCTGAAATCAATAGCAAACGATATAGTAGAATAATTTTTATTGTCACAAGCAATACCTGCAAGTAACAGCCACTGCCGTTGCTTGTTCGACCATTAACTTTGGTAGTTACGTGCGTCATGGACGGCTAAGTTCGGGGGGTTATTCGTTAGGAACGCGTTTCATTTAGCCGACTGCTACAAGTTCACCGCAGACGACCGCTTAATTTTTGACTTCGTTTGTTTAATGGATGTACCGCAATACGATGCGGGTCGGCAGTGACCTTAGAACGAGAACTTCTATAATGACGATAAGTTACTGCTGCTCTTCTTTGTCATGTCGTATTATTGGTAAACTTGTGATCGCTAACGTTACCAGAAATGTGGAAGGCTTTTTACACTTCCTCAAATATTGTATTTCTGCTATTTCACGCTTCATCGTTGTGACGATCATCATCCGGTCGCGCAGTGACGCTTATGCTAGCACGGTCTTAGTGACTGCAGCCACAAAAGCGATGATTCAATGAACCGTTGTGACGGCATTGAAAGCGTCAGGGAAACAGAAGCGGAGGTAAGAGTTACGACATCTTTAAGTAATAAATCAGTCGTAAAATAGTCATCATCTTTGCCAGACGCAATATTAGATATTGAGAACAAACGTAGCTACCCGAATTCTACTGTAACTGACTAATGTGGCAGTGTTAAAATGGAGCATAATCGTATATACATATACCGATACACACGACTGGATGTCGTAGCTACTATGTTAGTATTTCAATATTTTGTAATAAGCTCCCCTCTTATAAATAACGAAACAGTGCAAACGTAATTAGACGATCTTCACCAGTGCACATCCGCGTCTGGAGGGGAACATGTATTTGTGGGCTGGCCGAGCCTGCCTGAATGGGAACGGAATGGACAGTAGCGATGAGTATGGTAAACGGACCGAAAGGAGGTGTGTATTATGTAGAGATTCACTGGTCTGACCATGACGACTCCTGCCTCGCAGGAGACTGACCAATGGAAGCCGGTACACTGTTGTACATTCTACCGAACTATGTAATTGAGCTGTTCCACAAAAGTGTCCTATGCAAGGCCCCTGCACAACGCTGGTTGTCCGCATGTAATATTCGCTGTCGTCAACTAGCTAACATACAGATGCTTTTGCCATACGGTTGTTTATTGTTTAGCCGGTTGTGTTTTCCGGCAAACCTGGTCTGCTGGCGTAACTTGTCACTAAAAGTTAGACTATCCGGCCGTTGCCGATCTGCTTAGAAAACGATTTGACGTTAATTTACATATTTCACTGACGTTTCGCATCATTCTCGTGGGCATGGAGAGGCACGTTCACGCATAGCTTTTAATTTTTCCACTTCGACGTATTATAATATCCATGGCAAGAGGAGAACGTGTCGATGCATCGGAAAATCCAAAGCCTCGATAACACGTAGAGCATTCATGAATGACACGGTTAGTGTAATGTAAGGGTCGACCTGACGTGAGAAATAAACTGAACCACTTGCAGAAACTAGACTAATCACTTTCGATTTTATGGGAACTAGCCGACCGGCCTCACACGCTTCCCTGTCGGCTGTCCGCTGACGCTGTTTTTTCGGCAGTATATCCTTCGAAGCTACGCTTAGATGTTTTCCCGCACATATGTGAAGCCGCGGCCAGGATATCGGACGATGAACCTGCGAAGCCCACAAACACAATGGACACCTAGAGTTAAGTTCTTTCGTCAATTTGCAACTGTTGCTTACCGCATGTCTGCTAAAAAAGAAATAACAAGTACGTCCTTTCCTTTGCATCTGCTGGCTGTTTTTCTATACGCTTGGAAATATTAGTAGGGAAACAAAATTGAAGATAGAATCATATTTGGCGAGGGATATAATCATGGTAGGACGTCCACGACCAAAACTGGCCCTACGGGCAGCCGGCGGGCAATGGATGTATACCGCAGCCTGGCAGTTTAACTGCGTTCTGCACCATTTCTTAAAAATGTGAACATTCCGCAAACGACTTCATTTGAAAGACTGTGCAGAAATTAACTAGTTTATTTCTATTTGATTGATTGTCTGAGACAGCAGTTGCTGGGATACAACGTAAGTTGGCGATGAGCAATGAACGGTTGATCTTTGCAGGTAGGTATCTAAATCCTTGTATAAACGCAGATGAAAAGGACGGCGTAGTGTGACATGTTTATAAAAAGCAGAGCTGGAATATCCCATATATATACATATAGTGCTTTAACCAATGACTGGAGGGGGCACGAAAATGAAATTGATCAGGGGAACGGGGGAAGAGTTTTATACTGTATGATCTCGACAGGCCACAGTAAATGATGCACATGCACAATCGACTAAAATTCAACTGCGTACCAATATTAGCACATATAGCAACAATAATGATAGAAATATATACATTAACAAGATAATTACTAAAATAGTAAATAATATATCAGCGGCGTGCGCTTATGGCGTGTCTAACATGAACATGGCGCTAGTTAGCTTGACCTTTTAACCTACAGTTAAAACGATTAACTGTAGTAAATCTTCGTTTGGGATCTTCTTCTACAGAGCATTATTGACTTATGGTTGATATTTTCAGCGTCGACGTATGCGTAACACTAATGAATCGTTACTTTTGATCACATAAGTTTGCGTACGTAGAACGTACTGGAGGTATCGTACGGTTAGATATCAGTAATTCCTCGATATCCTAGCCTACTTTTTTTTTGGGCAGAGCAGTTTTTGAAGCATATATTTAGAAAAAGATAAAATGTTACACTTTTTAATTATGGTACAAACTGCCCCACAATTTTTTTGTACAAAGCATTCGTTAAGAAGATGGTTCGGATAATGCTCGCTCAGAGTCCCTGTTATTACATGCACAAATCCACACAAACAGACCCATGTGTCATACTCTATTAGGCGTACACATATACTAACAGGGCATAAGGGCTAGCTTCAAAATTGCCCCAAAGACGTTCAGTGGGCGCAGCTCTGCTATAAACCATAGGTACGGGTGTTTTCGCACACAAATAGTTTTCCGGAAATCTCTCTCATAAGACTCATAAGAAAAACTCATAAGACATTAACTATCGGCGCCTTAGTAGACTGACGGGAATTCAGGGGTAGTCTATGAAGAGAAAATCCTTTAATCCATGCTATTTGAATTTCTCTCGAAAATAGCCTTTTTCTGAAGGTCAAACATACTAATAATTTGGACATGAGGCTATGCACGTTTTATTCATGAAGCCCAAAAAAAGCAACAATAAAGAGTAATAATCATCGTAATAAACTGGGTTACCGTTTATATTGATGATAATTATCTAAGTTCCTCTAAAATTTAGTGATAGAAGAAATTATGTATTTATGAGCAAGCACCAAACCAAAAATGCAGTACAAAGATTCGTTAATGGGTCATTAATTACCTTCTACTAAACATACCGCGCAATGACGTTAAAGACCGAGTAGTAATAATGATCTACCCAACAAGTACACGTTCTCATACCATGAATATTGGCAGGACTTAGCACACTAATGGGGATAAGAGTCGGTACGTCCTGCAGAGAAGGCCCAACGCGTCACTACAGTGTAGTCCAACAAACATGTCAGCTGATCCATTAGCAAGCTTACGACGCTACCAAGTAATAATGTTGTTTGGCGTTTCATGTCTACCTATAACTACCTGAACCAACGCAACAGATCGCTCTTCGCTCAACTAGAATTCAGTCAATTAGTATCAGCTGTTGCAATTGAACGCCTTATTATTATATGACCTGTGCGACGAGATCAATCCATGCAATTGTTGCAAATATAGCAATAATTTTTCTTTTGAAGTTCTTGAATCCAACAATCAGTTGGACCCCGCGTGTGATACGTCCACGGTTTTTGTGTTGCTCTGTATAAATCTTGTAGGTTGAAAGTAAGCAGCGTGCCAATGATGCATTTGCCAAATTGCTGGCTCGTAGACTACCGCTCCGTGGGCTTGCTAAGTGTTGCGAAAAGAAAAAGGTACCCTTTTTTTAGAGTACTTTTTAAACAGCAAGTAAATAGATAAATACCAAATCTGGTTTGACTGTGAAGAACAATACATTATGGCACGGGGTCACATCTCCGAAATTGATTTTGTTTTTGCCACATTCATATGCAGTCCCTATTAATACCAAATCTGGTTTGACTGTGAAGAACAATACATTATGGCACGGGGTCACATCTCCGAAATTGATTTTGTTTTTGCCACATTCATATGCAGTCCCTCCTTAATTGCTTTAACGATATTTCCTAAACGCATATCGGTATCTCTTCATACATACATACTATATGTATACAACAACCTGATCATCATAAAGTTTTAGCGTCGCAATTTAGGTACGCTTCAAGCCTTTTCCCTGAACTATTGAACGGCAGACGCTAATATTTTACTATGTTGTCAACAGCGGCAGAGACTATAGCGAGGTGGTATTACCTAACTAAAGAAAACGCAGCACAGAAGACTCCTTGCATTTACTAATAACAATATAGTGACAAAAGCACACAGGGTTGTTAGGGGCCACCTTGAACCTAATTGCTCTCCTTGGTGTTGCCTGAACTCAATCAGCGGCCGTTACTGGCGACTGGCTCTTTAAAATTGGATCTCTGCTTGAGCTATGTTCCGCAAAAATTGTCCCATAGACTCATTTTTATAAATAGATCGTGCGGCTATACGCATAGAGCACAGCTCGTGTCGGCCTAGATGTCACAGGTTGTTTCTAGATAAAGAGCTACACAATGATTCAGTTTATGATAGCAAGTTAGAATACTTCAGTCATAATATTTTAATACTACCCCGAGGGTCTATAATATCGACGCTTTCTATTTCCCTATAGCGTTTTCCAATAATGTCAATCCTTTCCAGCTCTATACACCGACCTAATCCGTCTTGTTACGTACTTCTGCTTAGGGCGATTTATTTTCTATCGTTCCTTCCCTCGTGACCCAGAAGACGATACTACAGTACGCAACCACCTTAGGTATCAATGAAACTGACCACAAGATTTTCAGCAATGACGGTAATGATAACGATTGTCTGAAAGAAACAGACGCATTAAGCGTTCGCTGTTACTTCTCTTACTACTAGACAAGGTAAGCAGGTGAGTAACTTCAGTGGTGCATCGATCCTAGCGCACGTCGGCGAGATGGGGAAAAAAACAACTTTCCCTAGACGCCCATTCCTCTCGTTTGATGAAATAGTATGAACTCGTCTTTGCCGTTACCATCACCAATCCTCTTACTAGCAGCAGCAGCATAGGCTGTGCTAGCACTTCGCGTCGAACTACTATGGGAATCCAGCGACGCTTCATGCCACGCCACGCTACCGGCTTTGGTGCAGGAACAGACTGCAGCTGTTGTCTCCGACCTTGTCGCTGTTGTCACTTCCAAGCCAGCCTTCGTTTCAACCGAACAGTCGGTCATTGTAATACTGATAATAACGATAATTGTTCGGAACAATGGCGGTAGCTTTGATATCAACCAAACAGTAGTATTCAATCGAGCAGCAAAAATAGCGGTAGCGGTGCCTGAAAGGGAAAATGTCCACTTGCGGCTATCGCCTTTGAATGCATTGGATACGCGACGCCAGCTGATTCATTTCCTACGGTTGATTCTGACGCTGACACCGCTGCGACTGCTTTTGTGGGCCCAGAGACAAAGTCGACGAGCGACTACCGAGGCGATGGCGGTCTGATCCACGCAGATCGCGATAATAAATAGTATATACTGATATGACGACTTCTACTGGTTTTACTTAGAAGCATCGCTAGTACTCAGCCATTGCGACGGCGGCGGTTTCAGAAGCAAGATGAGTAAGAAGGAAATAGAAATAAATGGGGCGGAAGGAGGAGAGGGGATGTGAGCAAGGTGGGGGTAGGGGGTAACAGTACTCGGAATATATTCGGAAATATGAAGGGAACAGAAGAAACAAACTTCACGTTGACAGTCATCGTAAACGACGATGGCAGTGATGTTGTTGACGTTGATAGTGCTGCTGATGTTTATGTCTATGCGTGCGTCTGTGAATGGAAACAGAAATTCTTTATAGCGCTATTAGCAGCTGAGCCACGTACAATAACAACAACAGATTTGGAGCAGTACCCGCTAGCGATGCCAATCGGTGGCTTGATATGTGGAACTCCTAAGCTCACGAGCTGCTCCTTTGGCATTATTCAGAGCGCCGCTATCTTCTCAAGCGAGACGATGGATATGAACACGGACTCATTGTGGGGTGAGGGGGGGGTGAGGTGAGAATTTCGATTTTACTTTGCACTCATTTTGTCGTAAAATAAACAACTGATGATCTCGCCGCAGGGATCGCTGACGGAAGCACAGATCCTGGGCCATCCTTTAGATGCAATTACAGCACGTTTGTTATTAAGTACACACCTAAAAGCGGCATCCACAACTACCATTACTGAAGCAGCGGAAGGAAGATCACTTTACGGGAAAGTCGTGTTAGCCAACATATCATTGCACTGATAGCTTAGACGTCGATATGAGTCACTTCCCAGGCGATCCGACAAACATGCTATCGGAAAATACTCAGCTTAGGCGAAGTAATAAAAACAGAAGATTTGCGTTAGTCTTTTTGGAGTACAAAGAGAGACTTCGTTGCTTGATGAACTATCTTTAGGGTTGCATCGGTCACTTTTGTTCCAATTTGGCCCTTGGCCACAGCGGACCATAATCTATGAGCTTTGTCGTAGCAAATCAATGTTGCTTGTACTAAAATTGTTCATAGATGAGTCACGTTCGATGTATCCTATCATGAAGAAGAGATGACAGTCAGTGGATCGCGTTCCGCCAAAAGCTTTCATTTCATGCGACAGAACTTTAAAGACAGTTGAAAGTCGGCCCTATGTACATACGTGAGATCTTCAAGCCCCATCAAGCGCAGTTTACCTAATGTAACCTGTAATTGATGTCTTTCTTAAACATTTGAAGCCGTATGAGCAGCCGTTGTGACCATCCAATAATCAAATAAATAAATAATAATAGTAGAAGATACGAACATCTTGTGGCGATGCTCTAGATGATGGCTAGTGAGGTGGGTTCCAGACGGCCCGATATGAGTTAATAAACGTTTGCATAATTATAGTGATACGTTACGTTATCTAGATGTAAACACGTCTAAACATATCTAGATAGAACGGAGCGTATCGCTTTTTTTTGCAAAAGTGTTTCATAACGAGCCATTGGCGCTAGATAACTAGCACACTCCAGTTAGACTAATAAAATTTCACACTTGTCATGGAACGTGAACTTGAACTGAGGGAAGACGATTACTGTACATCCCCCATATGAACCGCCCGGCGACACGGGGGTGCGGGTAGAAGCATCCAGTTTATTACTATATGTCGTTGCTTGGGAACTGTAGTATTCAGTCTGCCGTCATACCGAAGAAGTCTAATACAAATCAGCCGATTTCGGTGTGGAGGCTTATTTAGCAAGTAGATTTGTCCAGTAATCTGTGGATAGATCGCGATAGAAACGGTCACAGTTTAAAATTAGCCGGCTTCTGTGGCGCGTCTTCTAACGTTTTTCATCTGTGCCTATATCATATATCTATTAAAGCATAGAGTCCTACAGACGGTCCTTTGGACGCATTATCTTGGACTAGCGGCATGCCTTCAGACAGCACGTTTGCTTTCCAACTCACTGCGACTATCACTGCTACCCCACAAGTTTCCGGTATTCCGTTTAAAGTGGTCTAGGTGGGAGAAGTTCAACACTGCGATTCTTTTCATCACGATTAGTTTAACTTTCCATGAACAATTATTATCATGTCTGTTATATTTATGATGCCAATTTTATTTGGGGTGCACCCGCTCGCATTCGGTTATTTCGACTAATATATATATTAAAGCTCGTCCATTAGCAATTCAGCCATTGCTAAATGCTTTTTCTTTCTTCGATAATGAAAGTAGAGTAGCGGTAGTAGGTAACAACAGTTCTTCATGCCGAATTTTCCCCTGAAGATGTTTGGGAAGCAAGTGCAGCACAGAATTGTTGTTCAGATTCTCCTAACTGTACGTGGTGATCAGTCTCTCAGTCCCCGGTGTCCCATAGTGTTCCTCCGACGGGAACCCAGCGAATTCATCCCATGTCATTTGGTACACGTTGTTTTTTTGCTTTCCTTTGTGATTTCCCACAAAACCGCCCGCTTCAGTGAGGCCAGGCCTAAGTAGTGTTTGCCCGTTGCGTGCCCACTTAGTCACAGTATACAGTCTCATCTCATATACCATCGTTTGGTCCGGAATTCCGTTCATTTCAGTAGGCTAGCACTGCATGACGTTCGATCTTTTGGGTCAAGCAAAATTGGGTAGAGGCATGAGGGTAGAGGAAACAATGGCTAAGGAAGCAAGCATATTTAATTAGGAAGAGTTTAACTCAGACACACAATAGATAAAATACAAAACTACGTGGCCGTATGAACGGTGAGAGCCTCAACCAAATAATTCAGCTCACCTATTAGCAGGACGTAGAGCAGAGGAACACGAAGTCCTAGTTTATGCGCCTCCTTCAACAAGAGTCCGGTCAAAGATTGGCAATTGCCATCCTGCGTAAAAAGTATTTGAACAAAAAAAAAAAAAGATAAAGTGCAAAACTACGATTTTGATGTGTTTGAGAAAAAGTAGATCCTTTAATACAGAGAATATCGTAAAAGGCATATCTACTGCAGAGCTGACGGTGAAAGTGGGAAGATGGGCTTTAGTCAATTTCGAAAGTCCCTTGGAGCGGAAACGATATTAGTAGCTGGCAGCAGTACACAAAAGATGAACCGGGTGAGTTACTGAATGAAATCTATGACTGATACGGAATGATCGAATATTTAACCAATTCAAATGAGATACTATATAATATCAAGCAAGCTCTGAATCGGTGCCATGTTCTGATAAAAGAGAAAGACTTCTAGTATAGCTGTTATATTCTATTTGCGTCAACGATACATGTACGTTTGATTTTGGCCTATACCACGCAGACGGGTCGAGACGGTAGGAAAAGGTCAATTCTCAATGAACAAGAGTAGTATAATTGTCTATATATCAGATATAATAACTGTCTATATATTTTTCTGTGTCCGAAACGACTGAGCTTTTAAAATTTTCGAAAACAATTACATCAAATAATTGTTGGCGGGTGATTGACAGGACGGCCATACAACCGGACAGCAAGTAACGGTCCTATTATTGCCAACAATTTATTGATGCAATTATACCGCTTTCAGAAGAAAGATCGATAGATCTGTGGAAAAGTGATAATGACAGCAAGACACTTTCGTTACTTATCAGCCATGGAATGATGAAAAAAACAGTACCGACATGGATATCATATAGAAGTACGGATTGTTTTACCAACTTTGACACTGTCGCATATATACAAAACGGATCGAAGAACATGATTTTAGTGGTTCTTCCTATACAGTAACATAATTACTGCAAACGATGGCCGTTGTCATTATCCTTTTCATATACCCTAGATAACATGACCCCCTAACCTTTCCAATAACGAATTCAACAAACAATTATAGGATGTTACAGAGAAGCTAGGTAACACAGAGCTGTTATACTATATTTTTGATATTCTGTAATTATTATTAGTATCATTCATATATATATATATGGTTCGATCGCTTTTTTGTGCCTGAACTATTCGTTCGATCTCGGACTTTGTGCTATTCTTTCCGCGGCAGGCGTAAAAATACACTTAGTTATCTTTTCTACTAAAAAAAAACTCAAAACTTACCTACGTTTGCTCAGTGATTTGTTATATTAATAGAGCAGAAACCTATTTCTGATGATCCCCGAATTTTGATTCAGAAATAATTGTAATTTTGTCGACAGAAAGGTACTTCGTCCGAAACTAACGCTGAGCGAACGCTAAGCTTTTTGTAGAATTTGGGCACTTTTTGGGCATCTGTTGTTTCTCCTTTTGAGTTTTTTTGGCCTACTATATATTTCAAAATGGATTCCACTCGGTTTTTTGTCCGTTGCGAGTTTCTAGCTGCACACATTAGGGTCTGCTTATTCACAGGCTACTAAAGTTGCCCGCGAATTTCGAAGAAAGGATTTTTAAAAGAACTTGTGACTCAAACCTCGAACTGAAGCGCTCATCAAGTAAAGTGATACGTACACTTAATAAACTTGAGGTACATGGAACAAATTCGAATTCATACTTCTCCTTTTCACTAATATGCAGCTTACAACCAAATCAATTTATATATTGAAAATGAATTCCATACAGATTCACTCACCTTGTAGCCTTTCGAGAGGCGGGGTCAACGAACTGGTTGGCCACAACACACGCAGACAGAGTTGGAAATACACCCTTATGTGTATATATATATGTATATGTATGACCGCCTCTGTATAGGCGATACATTATATATGGGTTGGCGGTATTTCAAAATGCTGGCTTAACCATACCGAATATTTCGAGTTCTCATCTGCGGCGCCGCCGTCGGCCTTTCCATCGGACGGTTGACTCCCACGTTGGAACAAACTGTGTCTTCAACCAGATTCAAATCTCGGCAATCACGTGTCCCTCATATTATCATATAAACACGTTCTTCACTAACTGATCAACCCAATCAGCGCAACTTACTAGTATACCTATGTGTTAACACCTAACCACGCGTACGTCAATGAAGCGCATCTGGCCGCTCGTTTTCAACCGTGTCTACTCTACATAT
Organism: Varroa jacobsoni; assembly: GCF_002532875.2. Taxonomy (NCBI): domain Eukaryota; kingdom Metazoa; phylum Arthropoda; class Arachnida; order Mesostigmata; family Varroidae; genus Varroa; species Varroa jacobsoni. The sequence goes on from NW_019213613.1 coordinate 274,092, forward strand.
ATTAAATAGTACATAAGTTTGTATTTGAGCCTGTAAGATGTCTTTCGAATCTTGTTGTCCTTATAAACTAAAACAGTTTATGTTACTGTTATGCATGGAGCATCTATGGTCGAAGCGCTAGAAAAAACCCCAAATGCACATATAGTTCGCTAATAACCACGCCGATCGGCGTAACTAAAAAGCGGGCAGCGGGACAACATTCATGTGTGAACGAAGGGCCTACTACGCGGCAGGAACGTCACAGCCAAGGCTCAAGTTCCAAGCGAAATCTGTATTTGGTCGGCGGTCGGTCAGTCGACTAACCATTTCTTAAGCTTTGTCTCTACTCCCTTGTAGCTCCCCTCCTTTCTGACCAGTCCCTTTATTCGGATTTCACACAATGGCCTGACTATCATCACAAGCCAGTCTTCAGCGTCATCGTGCATCTTTTTCGCCTGTTATTAGCTACAGGCTGCAACAGCTCGAAGCTGACTCTACGAATGGTGGTGACAATACTAGTGGTAATGCCAGATAGACGTTGCAGTGTTAACCGTAACGACGCGACAAGACCCGTTATGGTGACAGCTGCTGTTACCGGCTGCAAGCTCCAAAATCACAGTTACTAGCCGTTAACTGGATCGCGCTACAATGTCTCGAGCGTTTTATCCGTTGCAGCGCACCTCTCATCTCAGCTCCTTCCACCAGCTGCCGCGGCCTGCGAGTCGTATGCCCCTGGTCCCTCCGTACAGACCAATTCCTCGAGGTGACTGAACGAAGCGGGACGCATTTTCTTTGTAGTGTGCTTCCTCTTCGTTAGCTGCTGCACCGGCATTCGCATTAGCAGCATGGCGTCCTAACACGTCGATGCCCGTATGGACCGCCGTTGCAGCTGTCAGCTGCAACAAATTCATTTTGTTGCCGGTGCAGTATTTCCCGCTCCATGTAGCATGTTACTGTTATGTACGCCCTTTGTGTGTGAAGGGTGAATGACGGCCAGAGGAACAACAGCTAAAGTTGGTTTGTTTAAAGAGTGTCAGCTCTTCACAGCTACGGTTTTCCAACCGTTGCGTCAGATCAAATGCCGACGGTATTATGGAACAGGTGCCCACAAAAAAGGAATAGGGTAGCAAGTGCTGCGGGTAAACATCGTAGACAAGTAGAGAGGAGGTAGAAAATAAAAAGAGTTGTTGTTGATATGCTGAATAGCTAGCTTATTTTAGTTATTTGTGAATCTGCTTCAATGTAAGGAAGTGACGGCGCCTAAGGGAATACGTGGGAAATTGTATCATCTAACGAACGGTAGGATGACTGGTATGTGTGTACGGGTGACAAATGGAAGATCATTACGATAAAGCTATATTTCATCCTGACGATTAGCATTAAGGACAAACAATTTCGATGATTTTTCAGTACGTCGTCAAGGTGTTGTCTGTTACGCGTATCGTAACACATCGTGCACCGTCTGCTAAGCTTATTTTTTTTATCACGAAATTCCACCTGCAGGATCAAGGTGCGGACTGTTGTTACGGAGACAGAAATTTAAAATATTTACCACTCATCTGTATTGACTTCTACAATAAACACAAACAGCATAGGGAATGTCATCTCAGCGCTGGAGTTTAGCGCTGTTAGTTACGCTATTATATCTTAATAATTCACATTAGATTTGGTTTATAGAACTAAAATTGTGCACTACTGCTACTACGTTACCATATAGGTTATTTATTATTATCGCTATGTATATTCGGGCGACGCCTCGAGGCAAGTCTCAAAGTTCAAATGATCAGCAATTTACAATACGTTAGCAATGATAAAACGATTTGTACAGGCAATGGGTTCATCTAACAAGTAGATTATGTGTCCTTAATTTTATCGCAGCCGTTCGACGTAGTACTATCCCCATTGACGAGACGCCCAGCATCGATGATTAGCTGGTGCAGCAAATGAACTGGGATCACCCCTCTCTCAAAAATGACGCAGAAATTTAAATGATGACAAACTTCTCCATTGATAGCTTATCAGCTTCGTACACGTTTGGCAAAGATGCTTATGATTGTGCGGGGATGCAAGTGCTATTGTCTGTCTAGTCGTAACTCGTTGACGTCTGTGATTGCGTCTATGCTTATGTGCCATATATGCCTTGTCCGCAGCACAATTATATGCGAGATCGTAAGCATTGAACCGTTTGCGGCTTTTATGTTGTTGATAAGCTTGCTTGAATGTTAACGTCAATGTCGCCGGTCGTCGCCAACGGTGATTATCAGCGTCATCGCAGTTTGAGGCGCCAGGATCGAATCAATCACTAAGTGCCGTTTCCTGGTATCTTGTAGTATGTTCACTTTATTGAGGTGATCTCTATGCATACAGACGGCCACACATAGACACAAGCGGCTCAAGTATCTCATAGCAACTATCTTTTAGAGTTTGCCTATTATCGTTACTATTGAAAAGTCGATTATGTCATAGCATTAATCAGATGATTTGCGGTCCGTCCGTCGCTCCCGTAGAACGCTAGCGTAGGATCAACAGTTGCACAATAACAACACGCATCTATAGTGGGGCATCCACAAGCGTGGCATTGGTCGGAAAATCAATAAGGTACGATACGAGGAATTCGGCAGGGGGTACTGACGACGTTCGATTCGTGCTTTTATTTCACAGAAAATCGTCGTTTCGATCTGTTGCTCGGTAATGGGTGCTGATATATTCCACGGGTTTACGTTTTAGTGAGAAGAATACTCTGGACGGCATTTACCCTACTTCTAGCCTTCGCTTAAAGCTGGAATTGCTCCTTTGATTTTCAGCGTAAGAAGCACGCATCAGTATCGAAGCCGATACGTAAAAATCGAACGCAACAGTATTTTTGGTTCAACATAATAGCTTTCATGCGATCAGAATAGGATGCTATCGATAGACTGGCATACTATTATATTGATAAAATAAACTTAAGTAAGTAGAAGACCACAATGCATGGGGTTACTTTTCACTATACAAGAAATATTCTTCGAGAAACAATGGTTTTTTTTTATCTAGATTAAAGGTTAAGCGGTTACTAATTCTGAGACGATGGCAAATGGCTGGACTGAGCCCATAGTTTTCTTAATGCTTTTTCTCGTGCTAGCTATATATAAATGTCTATATAGTGTAGCGCGTGGATACACCGCCACAAGCTAGTTAGGGTAACATTTTATTGGCCATTGCCCGTTGTAAACGTATTTCCGATCCATTGACCGATTGTCTTCATAACAGTTTATTGTCTTTATTCTTCGTATAAAGACAAGTTACGAGCATAAACACTACTCTAGATTCGATTTACGCGTCGTCCTCAGTGAAGCCTTCATGCTCAGTACATGCTGATGTCATAAAACAGAAGCCTACGCCACACGAACATTGATTCTAGATTTAGTCAGTTCGTTAACGTCTGGAAGGATAGAAACGAATGAATAACGTTGAAGTAGAGCAATTAAAATTGTAGGAAATCATGAAGACCCACGTTAGAGTAATTTAGAAACGTGCACGTGTAAACACGTACCTATTGTCATACATCTCGAAAACAAATGCTTACTAATACACCTCATGCCCAATAAAATATAGTGATTGATACTACCACAGTCTTATTGTATACTCCAAAATGAACCTTTCCTTAGATATAGTAAATTGAATTGATATCAAGTAAACTCTCCTTCTGAGAGTATTTGTACACACCCGAGCTCAGCTGCGTTCTATAAATGTCTACGCACGATAGGATGTTCAGAGTCACCGTTTCCCGATAGGATGTTGTCTAAAAAGGATGATACCCTGAAACGGCCCTGCAACAATTTGGAAGTACAATTTAGCACGGATGTTGTTTCGTGGGGCAGCGCATCGACGATATATGAAAGATAAATTGCTTAAAAGGAGAAAAATTTTCCCCTAGACATAGATTCGACTATATCCAGGATCATATCAGCGGGAACTCATCACTACAGACTATCCGTCCTTCGCTGAACTTTCGCAGTTAAGGCGCTCATTCCACTCGCCGCTGTTGCACTTTGTGCATTGCCTAAGCCATCGATATTCAATGGAAATAACACTAACAAATAATACAGATTCTGCTTTGCAACCTATCGAAGAGGCGACGAAACCACAGATAACACATTAGTTAATGTCAATGAATAAATAAAAGAAAAAAATCATTTAAATACAAATGTGTGCGCGAACAAGTTTCCATAAAGACACGTAAACCTTTATTGAAGAGGAACTTAATCAAGTCCAAGTTCAATACTGCCTTTAATAGGTCAATTTCTCAATAAAATGGGCTATTTGCATTCAGGTGTATGAAACGAAAATTGAGATACCGTCAAAACCGTGTGACGGCAACGATAATCGTAAGAAGCACAACGGAATTTTACTTACAAGGACCCTATACCTTTCTGCTTCTTTTTAGATAATCTACGTAGATCCAGGTATGTTACCGCTGGTCCCTGATTTACATAGTTCCTACGAAGATATCTTCACCGAATCCTACAGAATTTTTCGCATTTCCGCAAAACATTTCCGCAGGGCATGCCTTTGGATAACCCGCTTTGAGCATCGCCCGACGGAATTGCAAAACAAAAAAAGGATTTTCTATTCGTACCAGTCCCGCCAATTGCCGGTCCGTGTTTCAACAAGTGTCCGTAAGAACAATTTCAATGGGGGTTAGTGAGTAACCCTAATTCAATGAACGCTCTCGTTTTGTGCGAGGGGGAGCGTGGAAACGTTCGACCGGTTAAAATATCCGCTATCTATCTCTAATGTGTGGTTGACAGCATTTCTATGACAACTTGAGCTCTGCATACGCAAGCGCTGCCTTCAAAATCTTAGTTAGCTTAAAATATAGGTTCATATTCAACTCCCCTAACAAGAATTTTCGCTTGACCAGATGTCCGGATCAAACGTCGTAAGTAACGTAACCTTGCGCATCGAAGATAGGCAAAACTCGCATAGCTATCCCGACAGGCAGAAATCTCGAGTGCAAGAGCTAGAGCCCTGAAATCGAGGCTTTTAAGCGACTGCGACCCGGAGAGCGAGAACAAACAGCTGAGAGCTCTTTACTTGGGGAACTGTGCAATACACTGATAAGAGCACGCTTTAATTTTTTTTTTTACTTCAGTGGCTCAGTTTGTTAAATGTAATTACGCTGTTGTTCACAGAGCTCGCATTCGTGTTGAACCTCTGTTGAAAATCGCGTTGTTGTCAGGGTAACGCGATCGTCTGTGTTTATGTGTTGTTGCACAACACATAAATACAGATGCACGATACATAAACACCAAGTGAAACGAGTGGCTCTATAATATGAACCAATTCGCGTAAATATCTGGTTTCGCCAATTTATACTAGGTATAATGTATCGACGCCAAACATATCTGATGTTTTTTTCTGCAATAATATGATTCTATATAAAAATAAAACTTTATATAAACAATTGAAGTCCAAAAATTAATTAAGCTTTTTTGTCGTAGTCTTGTCCTAATAAATCTATAGACCAACACCCAGGGGGCATGCCACGTCTTCTGGCAGGCAACTGTCTCTGTCTGATAAGAATACGCACATATGCGTTTATCAGTTGTATCTAGTCGAAAAACGACTGGATTCCGAATGTCGTGATCCGACTACATAATATAGAGAAACAGTAATATATTTTGCGTTTACGTAACGTTCCTATAACAACAACTGCTAGGACTAGCAATGCAACGGTGGCCTATACGTACTTTCAGCCTAGTTCTTCAACGAAATTACATCACGGCAATGCATAGGACGCTATGTACGGGCATGTCACTTGTGTAATGCGGCTGTTGAAGAAAGTATTGCGTAAATGCTCACACTAGAACAATCCACGTGCGTATCTATGGAAATGCTTGAACAGCAGTACATCACTATATCCTTGAATTTAATCCATAATTGTACTCCTGCGAGGGCAGGAGATCCTTCTCAAACTTACAATCATCGAATTGTTGCTATTACCTATTATTCTAAAAGTTAAAGGGAACCAATCTATCATATCAAATAAAATACCAGAACTGACTGATTGTGGGGCGTTACAATTTGTTATTAACAAACACTCCTCGTTTCCCTAATTCGATACGATACGACCATCTTCCATATAGCAATTATCGACTACATGGACAAGACACATGTCCAAACTGGCGGCATATCATGCGATTTAATATACCTTCATGTACTTAGCAGTATTTACTATTCGCGTACGTTTTTGCAGTAATAACTCGGATATACAGGTAGTGTACATAATAATGATATGTATTACGGCTCGTGCGCGTTTAAGCGTTATGAAATCCGGTTCATTTCATTCATTGTCTAACTACTCTTCTCCAATCGTTACTTTTCTGCCATTGCAGGACAAAAGCCAGGATAAAAATAAAGACGTATTACTATGGTGGTGGTGTCCTTTCTTTTCTGAAAACAATGAAATGCCTTATCAATCCAAAGTCGTAAAATGGAAGGAGATAATCGAAAAGCATTGAAAAATCAAAGGCATTTTTACCTAAAACTTTCAATTGACAATTGTTCATTATGGCAACAATAATACCGTTATAAAACTATTTTCCATTGATCGTATCTCTAACTTAATGCTTTACAAACTGTAATCGCATTATGCTATAACATACGAGCGCATCTAGATATTAACAAGTTACTTGGCTGCAGACTCACCTCTTTCAGTCGGCTATTTGTCCCTATCGCTTGTTTCTTTTATAGAAGATCAGCTGAGATGGCAACCGCAAGAGGTGAAACGTTCCCAGACATTTGTCCGACAATACGAGTCCAACAGAAATGCACGCGTGATAGGACCACAGAAGGACGGACAAGAAAATAACATAGAACGATACAGAGGGGCTTGCAATAGACATCTAACTTTCAACGCCGGGAAAAAATTCACTTAGAATAATAAAATGAAGCCAATTTAGGCACAGAATTAATTTCACGATGAAATCACTTCTAATGATATATACAAAGCTGACACGGCATGAAATCGTGAAAGGAACGACTCCGAGCCAATCGCGCTTACATGTTAGTCTTAAGAAGTACTTTAGCCTACCATATACATACGCGTCTTAATATAGAAATATGTGTTGCTACGCAGCTATTTGTAGATGCCGAATTTTCCAGTCAGTTTTTACATCCCCCTGATCAAGGTAACAGGAAAAAAACCAGCACAAAGTGGGGTAATTAAACCTTAGCTATGAGGGCTGTATGCCGTGGCTGTCGCATAAGACGTTTGTATCTTGAATATTGAGAGACAGCTAAGTACCGCCGCCTGGGACAGCTCTTTTGAAGAACCTCCATTATTTGACATCGACTCCCAGATCTTCTTTTCATCAAAACGAAAGACTGCATGAACCACAAAAGAGAATGGATATAGCATGCTACGGGATGTAATATATTGTGGGCGATATCTATTGGCGACCGTCATTCTTCCACGATTTCTTCGTGTCTCGTTACCGTACACAGTATGAGTAAGATCGTTGTATTGGCGTGTTTTGGCTAGAGCCGTTTGAAGCTGGGCGTCTAGAAGACATCGAAGTTGCCCCTCTAACCGGTCGCACTTTGTCCCGTGTCGGCTATTATGGAGGCCGCGGCGATTTCTTGCTATTGTTTTATTACGATGTCTACGCACTACGAACATACCATTGACCGCTTTGGGCGACACGTCCCGCTTCATCTCCCCCGCAACGATGGCACCGATAGAAATGGCAGCGTCAACATTAGCAATCAGTAGCCGCTGTCCCGTTGTCTTCGTCGTGCAAAAAACGCAAAGGTCTAGCAGTTCCTTCTTCGAAAACGAACTAAAACGATGGATTCGGATAGCGAGAAGAACACCAATAGGCAACAAGCAGCACAGAAGGACCCGTTAGAATAACATCGATGTTTTTACCGCTGCAGCTGCTGCTGATGATGATCGAGGCAAAGTACTACGGCGAAAATGGTGGTGACAACGACGAGGAGGGTCCAGTCTTGTCTGTGATGATGATACTGATGATGATGATGAGGATGACAGATGAAGATGAGAAATACTGAGAGACAGTGACACATTCACACGGACACTACCCAAAACGGTAACAACCGCTACAGCCACTTCTACTACTACTACTTCACGGACTATGAGAACAGTTGCTGCCACGCAGCCATCAGGATCATCAGCACTGCATCGCACACGGACAGACGCACATGACTTATAATACCGACAGAAGGGACGATCAAATGAGACGATTCCACTAGGGACTGTAATAACAACAGTGTTTGAAGAAGCCTACAGCTTGCGCGGTACGCCGAAGCATGTCGAAGTCAGAAGAAGTCCGTCTAGTATGGTGTCCTTAACAGAAGTTTCATGTGAGGGAACCACAGTGTCTAGTTGTGTCTCCCCTATTTTTGGCTCGGCGCCCCAACCGATAGAGAACTAACTACAACAGAGGTGGGCGCAGGAAAGCCCCTGCGAAACGGAGTCATTTGCACCAGTAACTATGTTTGCTACCGCTTCAGAAATCGCTTCATTTTCCTTGGGCGTACTTCTACTCGTTGTCGTCCTATCGCTCGTTCGCTGATGGCTTCGTATTTGTTGCCAGTCAAACAAAAACGTCCCTCGCCCCCAATAGTTTTACCAGCTAATCGCCCGCTACTAAACCCCGATCCTGCACACTCCATGCTTATTATCAGGAGTAGCAGTTTATAGGAGCGCACCGATGAGCCATGTTACCGTTGCAGAAGATGAACGGTTTTTTTGAATCATTAGTGGTGTTGGCCAGACTTGACCAGACGGGCTCAGGGCTAGAGCAGTCCAAATAGCTGGTCGTGGTGGCCTTGTTACCTGGCATAAAGACGAGTTCTATTTTGAGGCTATTACGATGATTTGAGAGCCATTTTGAAGATGCATTAACAAGCGCATTAACTGTTCTAATCTGCACATCCATATTTCTAGTGCTGGCACATATAAGTGCAGGAAGCGTCATTGTATTAGTTGGGGCACTGCTATTACTCTTTGGACACCAGTTTCAAATTACTTACAATACAAAGCAAAACGCTTTTGAAGCAGGTCCCGCAAAAAGGGCGATGATTTAGCTCGCCAGAGATGAAGTAGGTAAGAATTGCCTCATTGACTAGACTAGCATAGAGTTTAAGTTCTTTAAAGTTTTCGAATCCAGCGATAAAAAATAACCGACTGAGAAATAGGCGAACAGCCCGTCCAGTGAACTTTTTGTTGAAATAGATGTCACATAATATTGTAATGATAGGAAACATCTCAATTAAGTACCTATATACATGTGTAGTTCTTATGAAAATGACTATTAATTCCATATTTAATTTAACTAGATTTTGCTACAGGAGCCGATCATTAAGCAGGCTAACAATAGCCTTTCACGCCGATGATTTTTTCGCCGCTGGACGCCACGTAATTTTAATTTTTGTCAAAGTTAAATTCCGAGTACACAACATATATAGATACGAAACGTGGCAGTATCTAAGGCAACGAGTTTTTGTCACGCTAACATCTTTTTCATGATGTGTGACAATTTCTTGTCGTGACATAACATTATTCACCCCGTAGCAATTTTTTGAAGAGTCCGCATGTACTTCTAGTACGTCCGTTGCTAAGTTTTATCCAATCGTATAATACTAATCGGTGGGTAAATAGATAATTAGACTATTTTTCCAAGCTGGCCTCTTTGACTTGACAACTTTTCAATCTCGTTGGACATTTTATGCGCCGAATATTTACTAAGAACGACACCCATGTCTGAAATACAGTTTTCTTCTTTGGCCTATTCATAACGTTTCCATGTTCCTGGATCCGGTGCGCATGTTTAGAAGGACTGTTGATATGCCAGTACAATCTCTTCGACGCATTGACTAATCCACTACGGACTTTTTCTTCTGTGCGTTCAGCTGAAACAATAGAAGAGAATTATAGGCTCGCACAAAGGACGTAAGTTGCGCCTAAAACCAAATAAACTCTTTGTTAACGCTTTCGTGAGTGGGAACGCTAATACTTATATGCCTGTCTATGTAATATATTTAGCCGCATAGACGCTCTTCCTTAACCTGGTGCCGCAAAACAGTGATAGCAATTTGCCTGATGCCAGCAACCGTCTGCGTGTCAAGGTTTTCTTTAAATTAATCTTTATTCTCTAGTTTTCGTCCTGTCTTTCATTCTTTGGTTTGTTTTTTTGTTTATTTACTCTTCTGCAACTAAATGCCAACACGCTGCCGTCACCGACTAACATCTACTGGCAAAAAATACGATTCGAGACGAATTCGCCGAGGCTCATTTTGTTTGCTTGCTACCTACCCCACCAGGAGCACCACGAAGTTAAATCAAACAATGGCTCCATAGGCGGAACCAATGACGGTCAGAGTCTGCCCAAAACGTCGTCGACGCCAACCAAAGGGTCAGAAAGTGTGATCATTTTGGGCGTTAACCAGCTATCGCGTTATCGAAACAACGGCAGTAGTTGAGGCTGTTGCGACCGAAAATGAAACATTCAACACACAAGGCTCACCAACAGTAACGGCAAGAAAAACCAAATATGAGTCGCCCAAAGGATCGATCCCTTGTCCTTTTCGCCTTAGCTCACAGCGAGCTGCTGCAGTTACCTGCGAATTGAACGCACGATTTCGCTGTACATAGAAAAGCTTGTCGGCATCTATCGAACCCTGAAACAGGCGAGGCGGTACCCCTTTGCTGTCAATGCCGGTGGCACTGGTGGTCGCAACAATGGTTGCATCAGCAACGGCACTCAAATGAGCTGAAAATCCTACCTAACTATAAATAAGTATAAAGTATCCAATAAATATAAATTATTTATTGGAATACTCCGATAAGAGTGTAATGAAAATCCTAATCTGAAGGACATCGCCACCTAGCAGGCCGCAGTCTTCTTTACTTCACTTTACTGACTCCAGCGGTGGAGGGATCGCCCTCCCTTATTTGTTAGCTACGAATGATCAAACGGCGTGATCTCCGTTATCTGATAAAACAGGCTCAAGTTAGAATAGGCGCAATGTTTATGGCAAAGCCGCATTGGTTACAGGAAAAAGAATGTCATTCTTAGAATCCTATACTTTGTCGAGTGTTGTGATTAGACGTGTAATAACAATAACACTAAATCTATCCAGTCAAAACTGCTCAACATCAATTGTTGTTTTTTTCTTATATAATGCTCAGTGTCAATGACGCTGCTGGAGATTGTGGTTACACTCCTGTGAGTGGCAAATTAGCCGTGGGACCATTTCATCTGATCCATGGAAAACTCGTTCCCAACTAGTAGTTTTTGATAGCTAGTGCTATCGTACAACTGATGTAAGCTACACTGATATAGTCGGTTTCTGAAAATGAACCCTCTGCGTCACGACACTTACTCGTCCTTTAATGACGTCACGTGTCTACCAGCTGCCTGTGTTTTCCATCACGTGATATAATATCTCGTTATGATTAGTCGTCACGAAGGAAGTCAACTTGAAGATGAACTAACGACTCACGTGTTCCCAGCCATTGTCGTTGGGCAGGCATGCGGGACACTGTCTTGTGGCTAAGCGAGTAGAAACAATGAACTCGGAGTCCCGCATTGCTAATTACTCCTGTTATTTTTCGTTGGGCACGCAGGTACTATGCTAATTAACAGGTTAATTGTTTTGCTCGGCACTGTCACAGGTGCCCACGGGAATTTTTTCCTAAATAATTTTCGTTGACTGCTTGCATAGGGAACTAGGTCACATGTGGTACAATAGCGGTACACACATCTATATATCAGTAATGCATGTTTTTACGTACATTGCATCCTCAATATGCTCAGTCAATTTGAGCGGAAAGCTCATTTCGGCAAAGCCCATACATAAATGGAACACCATCTCTTCAACACCGACAAATCTACCACATACCTGAACACCTAAGCACGCCATCGCGGTATCAGTGACTGTAGTCCGAGATATTCTATAACTCCGAATATATGTTAAAACTACTGCCACAAGAATATCCGCGAATATTGGCAGTTATCGATAACACAGGTCGTACTTAACGCAAAAAGACTCACTCGCTGGAGTGATTGTTTGCCGTCCTAAAGAAAACGTGTTGCCACCAGGAAAAGCATAGACGTTTTAGGCACGTACAGAATGTAGCTTTTGGTTATGTCATATAGCAAACTGAAACCCGTCTATTTCTGGATGGGTATAAAAATAGGGGCTGAGCTTTCTTAGCTGGCTTCGAGCCGAGTTGATGGCTTCGTCTCAATGGCAGTCTTCTATTGAGTTCATTCGATCCGCCTCTAAGGTCAGCGGATTTTTTCAAGGTGAATAACTTTAAATGTCACTAAAGTGAGGGAAATTGAAATGTTTACCGCTAGAAATTTAGAAAGTAGACGACACAAAGTCCAATGAATACGTATGAGACCCTATGCAACAGTCAGTTAAATCTGGCGATCGATTAAGAATCGCATGAACGAATCTGACACGAAAGATGCTCCCAAGGAACGCGAATGGCTTCTTCTATCTGCTCGGTTAAATTATCACATCTTTTACACTGCTTTATGTAGTTTCCACGTTGGCGCCCTTGGCAAATTATTGCACTGGAGAAATCACATACAGCCTGAGAGTCACGGGAAAGATGCTCCTCCCCTGCCTCGCCATCAATGCAAAAAACGGAACAGAAGGTTTCCTTGGCTTTAGAACGTAGTTATTAGTGTGTATACATATATGTGTATACAAACTTGTTAATAATTTTTTACCTAGTTATACATTTTTCTAGTCTACATCGCCTGCTCATTGTGAGATCGTGCACCGTCATCATAGTAGTACATAGTACAGCATGACCGATCGAAAACGAGCCTGCAAAGACCTTCACACGGGCTTTATTGCAGCGGCTATCCTTGTCGTTTGTACTCCTACTAGTCCACGTCACGTGACCCGCATCTGCCTTCTCCGTTCGCATATCGCGGTCCGTCCGTCCATCCGCCCTTTGAAGATGTCCCCAAATCTGGAGCTTCCTAACGATTAGTCATTCCTGATACGGTATGCATCGCATAGTGTCTATATTTATACACAAAAGTGACAAAAAAGACGCAGAAAAACGAAAAGCGTCTGTAATGGACGGCTTCGAAGTTAGCTGATTTTTTTGTACCTTTGTTTAGCCTCTCTTCTCATTTTCACTCAAACGACAACCAGCCGTATGCTTGATAATAGATTCGTACTAGTAGAACGTTGATCTGTATCCATATTCCGGTTTGTCTACCATAAATAAAAAATGATATAAAAAATAAAAAGAACCAATGCGACACAAAGCGCCGAACCACTGCCATAACGGAATGACAAAGTTTCAAATTGTACAACATTGGCTAATTCATCCCGTCAACCGTCTCGGTGTTAGTGCACGTATTATTTAGTTCTCCGTATTGCTGGTTCAAAAAAATTATAGTATAGACTTTTATACATACGTAACTTTCGAAGATCAATACGCCAACCAGCTTAGCAAAAAAGGGAAAGTCGACTGGCTATGTACGTATCCTGCTTGCCGATCATATTTGGCCTTCACATATATATAGAACATCATGAATTGCCTCATGCGCATTTCTTTTCATTCGTCATATTTTGAATTGATTCTCTAAGGAGGGCTTGTATCTGAACAGAAACAGGACGCGCTAAAACGCGCTTTGAACGACGCCAAACGTTCAATCAAAACTGGAAACGTTACTCTTTTCCTATAATCGATTTTCCTGGATCATTTCCTACCTCTTAGAGTAGAACATTGCACGAACTGCATAAATACTCTAATAGAACGTTGTATTACGTGCAAGGGCCCTATACAAGGACCAAGTGAGCTGGAGGCCAACTAACAGGCAAACGCGACTATTGTAGAAAAATATTGGCCGGCTATCAGGAGTCCGATTTTTGGCACATAGATCACATTTAACTGAATCACCGAAACAAATCAGCTCAGCTTTGTACGTTTCTAAGAAAATCAATCAAATGAACAATATTATATACCATTCATATTTATATGCCTATCTATAGGGTAACCGAAAATGCTTGTCTCTCATATGGATTAGTTTATGTCATCGTTTTTTCGCTAGCTGTAGATATCTGAGCGTGCTCATATCTTAGTTTGGTCTCACTTACTGTCAGCTAAACCTCATATGGTAGCAACGGTTCTATCGAACATCAAAATACAGTGGGACCTGATGATAAGAGGAATGTGAATTTTCATAGATGTACGCATTGAGGACGACATTTTGAGCACCGAAAAGGAAGGCTCGTCGAATGGCCTATTCCACGAGCCAATGTAGTTACGTCGGTTTTTATATATAATAAAAAGGGAAAGCCATTCTCAGGACATCACATATTGGAATAAGGATGTTGTTAAATAATGAAATCATGTAGTTGAGTAGCGCTAGTTTACGATGAAGTGTACAATGATGTATGTGGTCCTTCGCGTAGTTTTTCATTTTCCCCATGCCTGGATGTAGTTCGTATGATGACAATCGACTATCGGCTATCGACTGCGTATTAGCGAAGCGAGAAAATACTGTAAACGTACACAAACTGATTGAAGGAATGGTGGAGCACAACATAAAAGGGGGCACTATATAGGCGGCAAATCTGCGCTATAAACGGGTGAAGTTAGAACGAGTGGAAGCGGTCAAAAGAAACTGTTCGAGCAAAAACGCAGGTTTTCAAACTTTTCAAACTCAACTAATTATGCACCTGCACGTCTTCCCGCTATACTCATATCTCCAAAGGACGGACAAGTGGTATTGTCGAGCGCCTGGACACGTCTATGCCTCGTCATTTCTTTCTGCATTCGATCGTTATACCTCGAGGCCGATTCTATCCAGATCCATGTTAGTCCTGACAGGTGATGATCCGTCATCGCAGAAAAAATTGTCCTGTACGAAATCGTAGTCGTACTACCCCTGCGGTTGTGGCATGCCCCGGGCGATATAACAGTCGTTCATGAATGTACAGATTAACGTTTCTCAACGTAATCAACTTCTTTCTTTCATCATTACTTGGTGTGGTTGATCTTGCTAGACGATCAAGATTACAATTATCCTGATCTTACTTTCGCCTCCGGCGTACCTTTCATAGAGGATCCGTACTAGCGTTAGCGCCATTCTTCTGTGATAAGTGGACAGACACCTTTTCCATATAGTTGCGTGCATATATGGTTATTACTACCATTATTATTAAAGATTATAAAAATCATTAACTCGCAAAAACGCATTTACGTTACATCGCCGAAAACACATCAAATATAATGAACGCCATGAATAACATTAAAAACAGCGATATACCGTAAAAGATACCCAAAGTATAATGTGGAATGTCCGCCTGACAGTTCGAAAGCAGCGCGAACGGTTGTTGTTATACATTGATGGTTTCTCGCCGTGCACGTAGCAACCATTGGTCATTTGTTAAAAAATCAGCTGATAAACTGTAGAACATTGTTTCTACTACTAGAATCGAGACTGTTCGACCACCCGGAGAACAGTTTAGGTATCTGATCGAAGATGGCGATAAATGCAATTTTTACCCATGTGGTAAAAATTTGTAAAAAAATAAAAACTTTTTTTTTTTTTTAAATGACTATATTCTCAACATTTCTGCTATCGATTATGTTAGTTCTGAAAAATAATGACTACACCAGTAAAAATTATCACCTGCCGTGTGGCGGGCGTTGACCCTTCAACTAATGCATCGTGTGTTCCTTTCGCGTTCCAAAAGATACCGGTTTTTGATAAAAGCAATAGAATCTTGCATAGACATATTTTTCTCTAAAGATCTGACGGTGCTTGCTCGTCCGATAGTACCTGTATGTTGTTGAGCTAATAGGGAACCCCGTCATGGCCGTCGTCTCGCCTCCCCCGCCGCTTATGCTTGCAATGGGTCATACGCTCTCGTTTTCCACGATGTAGAATGTACTTTTTGTAATTACTAGCACAAAGTTACCGCAGAAACTACTATGTCAACTACGTTATTGTTGTAGGGTATTGTTTACAGGGGAGTAGTGGACTGCCGATTGCGTTTACCTAACGTCGGACGTATACTCTGCGGCGTGTTGGTCGATCAACTTACGCGAGAATAAAACTTGTACTACTCGTATAGAACAACGACAATAGCTACATTATTGCGAACATGGTAACAGTTGTTGACAAGGCATCCCGCTGGGCCACAGAACTCCGTCGTCTCGATGAGGTAACGAGTGAGATTCATGATTGCTAAAGCAACGATTCTGATCGCTATAAGCATATCGGTACATTATTCCTACTCGGCCAAATAGAAAATCGCCTACTTTCTACAGAGGCCTATTTATCTTTGTCGATTTAAATTGCTACATTCTACTTGTGTGGTGCGTACCAATACAGCTTATTGGAGCACAATCAATTTAAAGAAGTTTTACGTTTGGAGAGAGCTATACCTTCATTCATACATGCCTTCTTATAGTTCTTAGAGATAAGCAAGGTATCACCGTCGTGTATAACGTGTGATTCTCCTACGAGCACAATATAGAAACACAAGTTGGTGAGCGCTGTTTAAAATGACATTGGCCGGCAGTAGCAGTGGCAGCAGAAGGAGCAACGCCTTGTCGTTAATGCGACTCAGCGTATTTCGAACAAATGCGAACCATTTTGCCGGTCTACCGGCGCCAACCGCTTCAACCTGAAATTTATCCTCGATAATCAGTAGCCGTGACGTGACAAAAATTCGAAACTTTATTCACTTTTACCATAAATGAGGTAGGCGGACGCCGTGGTATCCAGGCGTTTTACATCTGAATACCGTCGCGTTGCTGGAATCAATGTGTCAAGGTATCATTGCGTTTGCACGTCATCGTTCCGTGCCGGACAGCGCGCGCCGCAGTATGTAGTCGCTTCTCCGAACCTCTACACAACGCGCGCAGCGTTGGAAACGAGCGACGTAACACATGGCACGGGGAGAAATGTGCCATGTTTTGTTCGTTCCATGCCGTTGCACGTCTAAGGCGTTAGAGCTGCTATCACCGCTGCCGGTATTTCTGTTAGCTTTAACGTCAGACGGGGCGGCGATAGTAATAATCTTGTGATACGAAGATGTTAAAACGTTTTTCTACAGTAGAAGTAGCAGTTGCTGTTGTTGTTTATAGTTAACGTCACAGTTACGTGCAGCCATTGCCTCGTCTTCACTGTTAATCGTTTATCGTGCCATTATTGTTATTTTTTTACAAAAGTTGGGTATCGTTAATGTTGTATCTTTGACACTAATGTTTAACTATAACCACGCGGCAGAATGCACAGCATCAGACGGGACGAGTACCTTATAGGCTAGCGCGTACAAACTTGTTCAGTCAGCAACTTGATTAAGATGCCGATGAACCGGTGCCAACAGGCCGGTCGGAAGTTTGGTGAGCTAGGACAAGCCTGTCTCTGACTGGCCACTGATGGTCTTCGACGTCGATTACCATTGTCAGAAGCTATGAGTTAGGGTAAGAAGGATAAAAAAAAAAAAGGAACAGTGCTCGAGAACGACCGCACACAAAGAGGATTCATTAAAGTGATGTAAGCCATTGAAACTGCAGCACTCGTTTCAGGTGATCGCCTATCACAATGATATCGAGATGCCAGAGAGAGACAAGAAAGCCGGCGTTACAACAACAACGCAGAAACATATACACACATGCACGTATCAGAAAACACGGCGGAACGTAACTTGGAATGATAGGCTTTCGTCTTTTTGCATCTGGCAGCACGAAGATGCTTAACAGTGGTCGACTGGCGATATATATGTTCTTTAGTGCGTTGTTTTGTGATTTAGAAAAACCTTTTGAAGCCATTCAACCAATAGCACTAGTAATACGATTATGATTGTTCTGTTGGAGTAGAACGTTCCATCGAGTCATCTTGGGACGATATAGTCAGTGGAAATACGTTACGATACCTAGACACAAACGAAGAAACGACCTATCAAACAGCAGCCATGATATTACGTTACACATTGATATCCAATAAGGCAAACAAACCGAGAGGAACGTAAAATCTTTCAATTGGGAAAATTTGTGTTAGTCCAAATCCAGAAACGGCGAAATTTAGCTATTTACATCGTACGGAAGATCATGTGATGCCCATCACGGCTGTGCATGATGGCCTGCGTCAGCATAACGCCGGTCGTGGCACTTATTTTACTCGAACCTCCTGTCGCAGTGTTCACATACATATGTATATATACGAGGTGTATATGACTATTATGACGACTGCGAAAAGCGGTTTCAAACACCTTATCACAAATCGGCAATTGGCCTAGTCTGGTTTTTAAATAGAAAAAAACTCTACCGATTTTAGAGTTAATGATGTCCGCCAGATGAGTCCCTTTTAGCCCATACATTTTATACATGACATTACGCTTTTTTAAGCCACAAATTATTTAGTGAAGAAGCACGAATAACGCTCGACTAATAGATATGTATATGTACGTCACAACAATATAGCTGCGCCCCCTATAGCGCTTGTTTTATTTCATAGTGAGGGAATTGCACCTAAAAGGTGAGCAACAGCAAAATACGTACAGCGTTCACGTTAAAGTCTCCTCTCTAGAGGGGGCGTGGCAATCGCAAGCTGAAACTGCAACCAAAACATTGACGTTCGTGCTACTTCTGCTATAACGCGACACAGATCCTGGCCTGTGACGCGTCTGCTGCGTATTCAGAGCCGCCGTAAGCCGTCATATCATTATTAGCACGCTAAGTACATAGCGATCGAGACAAACCAGACTACCGCCATTGCGGAACTAGAACCACTGGCACAAGCGAACATAGAAAATATATGTCCCATAAAGTTCTCAATCGGAAATCGATAATTTTGTAAATTATTCGAATTTTACATTTCAGCTTATTTAACGGGTACGCGTAATACACACAACTATTACGTTCCCTGCTTTGGAACATATTCGAAATTGATTACTGCAATAAAGACAGGCCATTGCCAGGTACTCGGTGCTGAGGACTTCTGGCTCGATCTACAAAAAGAAAGCTAATGTTCATGAGAAAATATAAACGACCCGGAATCATTGGCACGTATCATATTAGCTTCTACATAGGTATAACATAAGGCATAGAGTGCTTAGTGGATTTTAGCTTTTTACGCAAGAGCTTAATGAAGAAGAAAAACGGTAGTAGATATAACAATGTTGAACATTGTTACTATCGAACGAAAAGAATTGGCAGTCGACTCTTGACGCAGCGGATTCTGTATAACTGTTTGCAATTGGTTACAGATGCATTGAATCAGTCAGTTGTCGCGATTGCCTCCTTCCATGAAGGCCATGCGTGTCCCTACCCATGTTGCGTGTTACTCTGAGACTTTCGACAAAATCCAGTAGTCTACAAATAGACTATGGGATTGGAACCTTACTAATATATATGTATATCTATAGTGTAGGAGACGATATGGGAGAGAGAAAAAAAAAAGCTGAAAACAGGGCGTTTACCGGCTAGTAGCTACATGGGCATACGGATCACGCTACAACTATTTGCAGTACTTGGTGCAAATTTGAGGCTTCCTACAGTCATGACTACTGTTTATATAGCAGTATGATTATAGCTCGAGCGCAACGTTAAGACCAAATCCATGGGAAGCAAGTGCGTTTTCTGTTATTTTGACTGCAAAAATCACAAGAACGTCACCATTTCGTGCGTATAGTCATCACCGTCATTGGATGTGATAGTACACGATACAATGTTGCATCGTACGTAGCTGGCAGGGTTGAAACGCTACAAGGCGGCAAGGCGAAACATATTATTCCGTTGATCATTTCTCTTTGAAGTTAGAATTGGTGAATTATTATAGTGACGAGAACAAACAATTGATAATATTTTTATTGCACACGAAAATCATTGTGACGTTACACGTTTGCATAGAATAATTGTACTTATTATTGATAACAGCTAGGTAGTTTCCAACATGTAGTAATTATATCGTAAAATTGATACTTCTTATATTTACTTATCTATCTATACTAAACACCCATAAGTTCGTACCTGCTAGTTAGTCCAAAATGATTGAGAATTTCATGTCGCCCTTTCACAGCCAAATTTAGCGATGACATTATTCTACGCTTGCAACCGATCTACATCTCGACGATAGCAGTTGGGATCCCACCTAGGGCTCCCTTAAACTCTGATCTAAATAAACGTGACACACAGAAGTGACTCTCGTGGTGATGGCGCGTCCCAGAATCACCAGTGCCGCGTTTATTGTTGTCGTTGTCGCCATCTTGGTTTCTTGAATAACGCGCGGGCGATAAAAGAAGCTCTGTGGCTAAATGGTCTCATCACTGCACTATGATTTATGTGGACACCCTGTTGTTTTGTTTGTGTGTAAGGGATGAGCAATTGTGTGTGTGTGTGTGTGTGTGTGTCATACATTCGTTTATGCTGGGCCACAAAAATGTCATGAACGGTGGCTCCACGGAGACATCTAGGCAAACACACAGAACGACTTCAATCGTTCGTTGTTTGAGCAGCGGGATAGTTGAAGAAAAGGCCAATGAAAAAGCTTCAACAACCAGCCGCATATAACGATAACAGCGGCACAACCCAATTTCGAGATAGTGAAATGGGCTGATTTGACACACTTGGCCGCTGTCGTAGCCGCTGGCGTCCGTTGTAGCTCTGTATTGTTCCAATGCCCTGTAGTAACAGCAGTGTAATCCTGGATCAACGATGACCAGATACAGACAGCAGGATAACCCGACAATTGATTATGAGACGTTAATAACAACTGCTTGTTGAGAGTACCGTGATTCCGTTCAGTCCTAGAATCAGCAGTAGTGGCGGCAGCAGCAGCCAAGTCCAGTATGAGAACAACTTATGCTGATAAGGTGAAAGTGTCTAATTGTACGTTTAGCTGAAATTGATGGCACCGTGTCCATTTAACGGGGCTTAAAATGACGGCACACAAAGTGTAGCTTCTATGAGCTGTGCATCGAGTGTCTGGCCCAATATTCCGATTGAGCATCTACTTAAATGCTTTCCCCTATTCAATAGCCGTTTCTTCATTATATTTAGTCTATATGAGGTAGTGTGTCATATTATATATTCGTCGACAGCTAAATGGTCTCCCTGTCATCGTGTATACGTGTCAATTCAGTAAGGTGAAATTATGTTCGCCACTTCATTTGATGCCTCAATAACGAATGGTGCAATAGCAGCTGAGTTGAAAGTTGCTTTATGTATGTATGTATGTATGTATGTGTACGTTGAAACGTTTGAAGGAAAAGTTAGGAAAAATCTTTTATTCCAAATGTGATCTACCAGTTAATGTCTTGCTTGCCACGTTTCGAGAGACGTTCCAACAACGTCCGGTCTGAATCGTATCAGCATGTTCAACACGTCCACCTACTTTACGAGTTGCCCTATAATTACTAACACTCGAATAAACTCTATGATGTTTGTTTTCAGATGGCGGAGTAACTCCACAGGCGACATCTACAATACGCGCTTAGTTTGTGCATCGATAAAAAGGTAAAGCCCAAGTTCGAATATTTTATGCAGGTCAATCTAAGAAAAACTAATAACCTCAATTGGAACCACTTTGAACACGTATGTATGAAATTTCGTTTTACTATTCCCTTGATCGGCGCGTTAATTGTTCGTTGGCAACATCCCAGAAGCAATGGGTAGCTTTAAGGGATGGTGCCCACTATATACTTCCAAACAGGTCCGCGAAACGGTTAGTGGATATCGTCAAAATTCTACCTTGTACAATTGACGTGCGCACCAATCCCCTATAGCTACTTGCCAGCCCATTTAAATAGGACCGACGTAGTCTTTTTTCTATCTTCATACATGTGTACATCCAATGGTAGCTGTACGTAGAAAATACGAAATACGTTTTTGAGCACACAAAAGGCAGCTAGAAGCGTTTGTATATCTGAACGCGTCATAGTACAGCATCCACAACGGTAGCGCGCAGAAACGCGACTGATTAACGACCTACCGCCTTTTGGCAAACCACCAAAGCAGAAATGGTGGCTTGTCGAAGTAAAGTTTTCGACGATTATAAGAAAAAAAACAAAAATAGTAGCGCCTACTTCAGTAGCCCGAATAAACCGAAGTCCAAAGGGGTAGAACAACAAAGGAAGAGATCGAAAGCGGTGACTTGCAGAGAACTTTACCTAAAGCAGCCATTTTTGTCGTCGGCCATAAACAGTTTACATTCTGAGCTAAATTTCGAACGAATAAACGTTACAACTATCTACTGTTTACTTCGGCAAAGCGGGTCTCAATAGATTCTGTAGCGAAACACGATTACCAACAATAACAACAATACCAATAGAGCATCGTATTATACATTAAAAGTCGCATATTGGCGGCGCAATGAAGTAACATATCCAGAAATTTAAAGACGACTGACCATTGTCTTTTGGTTGTACCTGGTCGCATGTCACATAAAGACCTTCGAACGAGTAAAGGGTAAGCATCGAGGAAGCTTGAAAGCCACGTCATACCGTGCTCAACCACTCTGGGTAAGTTTGAGTCATCTCGAACAATCTAGCTTTGCTTGTAAATCCTTATAGTTTTTTTTTGTTCTATTACTCTATGGCGTATTTCAGTCGATTTTTGACGAGCGGCACAGAATCGAGTATGCAAGCGTAAACGGGACAGTCGATGACGGGCTTGATATACCCCGACTGCAGGAATTTTTTTACGAAGCAGCATCCCGAGATATCTACGTACTATACTACCATTAGCATTGCAGCGACCACAGCCATTGTTCGAGACGATTCTTTTTGTTCTTTCGAATCATACAAACACGTGCAAAACAATTATTGTACCGGTTGGCAACCGACAATTGGGCGGCCCCATTGGGCTAGTACGATTGTTTTTCTACTCTCGGACAACTTGAGTCCTTCTGCTGTTTGGCTGAATCAATGTTGCAGATACGATAATAATTATAAGCGATAAAATAGAAATGTGCAGCGGTAAATGTGCTCCATAATTGTCACAGTCATCGAGCTGCTGCGGCGCCAATAGTAAGCGCAAAACCAATGAGTTACTTGTGTTTCTGGCTGATTACAGCGAATGGTGCCACGTTGCTAGGGCTGATTGACGGGCTGCGTGACTTTACAGAATCGATCAGAACGAAGTCGAGGATATCCGATGATATTGTTGGGCCTTAGCTGACGGCAATCATAGTCGCTTGTTTCCAGCTGAGTACTGTCGAGTCCTGAACATATATTTTGTAATAGCACCTGCGGCTGCCATTTCTGCAGATTCACATAGAGAACAAAGAAAACTACTACCTGTAATTCTTAGCTAGCGAGAAATGGGTGCGACTCGAGGTCGTCAAACCTAGACCTGCGTTTCGTGCATCATAACTCGATTGTTGGTAAACGCTACCGCTATCGTCTATCAAAAATAGGAAAGTTACGAAAGATTATTGTTGAAGTACGTCTATATTACCTCATATGTTTAGAACCAGTAACATGGTGGTTAAGTGACGGAAGCAAAGGAAAAGACAACTCTGTCTCAATACCGACACCATCGAGACGGGGCTGTGTTTTTTAATGACAAGCAAAACTTGCAGTAAAAGACGTATACGCAAGGGTTAGTGGCCCATTTGGGAGCTATTAGACACTTATATTAAATTAATGCTTAAGGCCGGGATTTTGCTTTTTCACGCTAGATTGTTAAGTACCTTTGTAAATAGCAAAAGTTATTGGATACCGGCTTTGGTTGCCTCTAGTCTTGTAGTGCGTACCGTTACGACTCGGTGGGAGGCTCTAAAACAGTACGCAAAGATGCTATCCATGGATGCTTTTGTCTATGGGATCATTCTAGCTTAGCTTAGCACCTTAACTTGGAGGTATGGAAATCTGCTCCACCTGAACCAGAGCGTCCAATTTTACTACCTTACACCGCTCGTCCTACGTATGTTCAACGCAAACAGATTCGTTGTCTTTCTATTTGTCCGTTTTTATCCTATCAGTAAACTGAACTAAACGTGTACACAGAGCGGTTTAAAATTTTTTTCGGCATGATGCGGCATCATGTACTGCAGTGCCAAAACTCACAAGCAGCCTTACAAAGACTTCCAGTACCTACATGTCTTCTTACGCAAAGCCCAGAAACGACGTTATGGGATCGATAGTATCGATGATCCGTTAAATATCATCACTGGCCGTTGCATTACAATCCTTTGTTGAACATAGGCGTTATAATATATATACATCAACACTCTATATTATTAATGATAGCTATCAGAAAAGATGCAATAAATAAAGAATCAATACGAGCCGACAATAATGATACACAGAAGAGGCGCAGAACAACGTCAGCCATTCTGTCCAACTACTGCTGAACGTTGATAGGGAAGATCCAGAGAAATTTTACTTTACGTCTATGATCTGCTGCCATGGACCGCGCTTATGTGTCGGCCGAAACGCATTGCGAGCTGCGGGTCATTTCGTCACTTAGATTCGTTTTCTCACGGCGATATTCACCAACATCAGGGTTTCAAGCAGCACCACCACTTGGAAGTTGGAATACCGTTATCATGGCTATTGTCGTAAGCAAACGTGTTCACTTCTGGTGGCAGAATAGCATGCCTCTTCTGTGCGTGCGATGGGCGAGCAAAACGACACGAAATTGTGAAGCTCATCTATTGGGTGACACGATGCTTGCGGAATAGAGCTTTGATACCCGTGCTTTGTCGAGAAATCTATGCGCATATATTTCAAACGGATCCCTCTTGTCTAAACTAGACAACCTTGTAGTGATGGCAATATTGACACTGATCCACAAGAAACTTTAGGGGCTCTTTCTGTTCTCCTTTTCATAATGCGAGTCCTTTTTTACAGCAGTACCCTTGCAATTACTGGTGAATCCTTGGAATGTTTTAAAGGAACATTAGCCTTTGCGTCAATGTATACAGTTACAACATTTCAATGACAATTGTTAGCGATAATGTTGAACTTGTGGGCCGCCATATTGCCGTGCGTGAACAATAGAATTTGAGCCTCTTCTCATCCATTACATTTTCAACTTATAATGTCAATACAATATTCATAATCCTATTACAGTGACATCACATAATTCGCCATCTTTTCCCATGCCCAACGCTTGAGCTAATTGTCGATACCCGAGAAGATCGCCTGTTTGCGTATGATCAGCTCTCAGTCGTTCCTTGATACACTTCGTGCAGCAGCCTTTGCAATACACAGTGTAGTCAGATCTGAAAGTGCTCAGATATTTTACAATGGGATCAGTGTCAGCATGATACGACTATCAGCAATCGCGTGGACACTCGCGGTGTTCAGTGTCTACTGCGGACACAGGAGGCAAAGATACGAACCAAACCTTCTCGAGCCCCGTCACGGGCCCCTCTTTCTGATGGCAAATGCTAACCAGCGGGTACCAGCTCGGAACTAGACGTAACCGGAAATAATCACGAGACCATATAAGGCCAACTCGTACGGGGGTCAATCGGAACGGCAGAAGGCTGCGTATGTATAAATACCAACAAGGGACGTGTCCATAGTTAGTCGCCGCCATAGCGGCTTGGTAAGGTATTCACCACCGGCGATATATGCTTGTTTTTATTGACCCGTGATTACTGATGCTGCTGCCGTGACTGGCGTCATGCCGCCCCTTCCGTAGCTGCCTAATCATGCTTCGTTTCAGGAAGGCGGGAGGTAAAAAAGAAGGGACTAACAGGTAATTTTTACTTAATTTCAATACAGAGGGAACGGACAGCGATGATGGAGGATGGGAGGTCGCTTGATATGCCGGCGACATACACCACATAGAGAAATAGTAATGCTAAAAATAGTGGTGCCGTTTCTGACGGCGATCATTGTGCATCGGCAGTAATGTTGCCGGTGATCATTCTATTCCGCCGCTAGTATTCAACGACGATACTACAAAGCGCAGGCAGTGCTCGGGCAAAGGGCCGAATACATAACTGAATTTTGTACCCGACTAGCCTTATTTTGACTCTAACCGACAATGAAAAAAATATAACGATGCATCATTGGTCTTGCGCTGCCTACTGTTGGCTGCTGCCGCGTTGCATGTCAGGCCGAATTGCGTATTGCCGTACAGGTGCTCGAGCTAAAATACGGCTGCTATTATTGCTAACGATGCTGCGAATCCACTTAAAAATGAAACCGCTGATTCTCTCTATCACTCTCACTCGTTTTGTTTCTCATTCGAGTAGTTGTCTTTCCATATCACATTGCACAGAAAACCTCTACCTTGTCCAGTCACTCCCACGCGTTATCCGTCTGCTGTGTACGTGTGCGTTGCAAAGAGGAAGAAAAAGCCAAAGGTTGATTAGCGGCTGTTTCCACTGCCGCCGCTGCTGCTCGAAGGGTTGTATCGATACAGCGAACAAGGGCGGGATCGGATGGCATTGGGTCGCCTCGTACTTCGAATACGCGCGTTAGTGCCCGTTGCTGGGTTGTCCAGAAATGTCAAAGGTCTTCTGGCCTCGCCGGTTGATTGGCAATCCGCCAGCTAGAGTTTGGTATCGACATCGTGGCAAGCACAAAAACAACAACTTCCGTGGGCGAGAACATGGGCGACACGACCGTGTAACGGTGCAGCGACACGCTGTATGCGCAACACATCGTAGAGACTCCGATGCGTGTGAACGCAAGTGATGACCAGGTAGCGGTGGCTCTCGGTCGCCTTCTCTCTTTGTTACCGTTGTCTGCGGCAGCACTACCGCGGTAACAGACACATGACTAGACTTTATTTGTGCGTAATTGTTGGGGGTGGCAGCTGATGAAACTAGTCATGGTCCTGACTGCGGTGGGGCCAATATCAAACTGAAGACCTCCAAAGTAGAGAGAGAGAGAGAGAGAGAGAGAGAGAGAGTACCAAGTAGTGTCAGGAAATACTGCGTGCATTGCTCAGATCGGTCAAGCGGCGGCTAGAAACGTGTAGCGACCGGATAGTTGTTAAGGGTTCATAGGCGACAGGAATGACCCGTTATGCCGAATACCGCTCGCTCAATCGTACGCAGGAAAAAAGTAATTCAGTAACACATTGCTATCTGGCAAGCAACTGTGCGATAACCGAATGCAGCGAGGAGGGCTTATATGTGGAGGCGAAGCGTATGGTGTTGTCTTTCTCAACACTAATTATAGCTTGTTAATACTGTAGTATACAGAGTAAATACGGGAACGGCTATAGCCTGTCAAGAGGTCCTGAGTGCCGCTCTCGTTGCTTCAGGAGTATTTAACATGGGTTAAGGGTTCACAAGGAACAAAAGCGACCGTCAGTACAGAGAAGGAAGGTCTGTTATATATATTTGCATATTTTGGGGCCCGTATTCTCGCTGTTTCTTGTGGTTTTGGTTGTCAATCAATCATCCGGATACAAAACCTAATCCAATCGTCGTTTGCTTTTAATCCAATTTGCTTTTAATATAACAATCACTAGTTTTTGTGCTGATCCATCTCGTTCGGACCTTATAGTTAAATTATATGCATATGTACATTTCCAGTTTCCCTGTACTCATGAACGGTTCTGATCATTCAGTATTCTTAGATTAGCTCAGGCCGTATATTTAAAAGGATAAAGGAAACAGAGCGAGTCTGATTATAGTTGGTGTAGCGTGGGTTATTAATAGTAGGAATAATTACTCCGCGGTATAGTCGAATCCTAAAGGTCGCGTGCGTTTCATGAAATAAGTTGTTACTCGACATTTTTATTTTATGACGCGGTTTATGTGAAACGCACCTGAATCTTCTGCACAAAGCCCTTCAAAGAAGGTCGACTTTCGTTCACTTCCGTGCATCCAATAAAATGCGGAATTAACTTATCCATAAATTTTATAGTTATTATCAAACATGTCCGTGTAGAAAATTTGGGGGGTAAAAGACTACATCCGATTGATTGTTACGGTGTGAATAATGTTAGGGTTAGGATATGAAAAAAAACCTTTCAGATTACGACATACCTCTTCGTATATATGCTACTACATAATAGAATATATATATAATACAAAATTAACAGTGTTACAAAACTACGTTGTTTGTTTTTATGCTCAAAATATTGTTAGCTAGTAAAGTGCGACCTACATTTAGGTATATGTACGAATATATCTAGACATGTTTAATTTTATCATTGTTGAAACATCTACAGTGATCTGACGGAAAACGAATAGTGAAACGGCCACGTTTCCATTGAATGGGTAAACTGCGGGCTGACGTCCCATAATCAGCAGGTTCGGCCCGTCTGCAGAAAAAGAGTAGGCGCTTAGAGACATGTTATCGAAGTGACGGCAACAATTGGCCTTGAGGTGGTGTTCTAACTTCCGGTTGGCAACAGTGAGATTAGCGCGAGAATTCTAGCGAAGGTCTAGATAAGGTGGAATATAAGATAAATATTGACCCGCAAATGGCCATATGGCTATTTTTGGGCAGTATCAATCACGTGGACGGTTATCCGCATACCCGACAGAAACGGGGCTCTGTTTATTTTTAGTTTACACAAACCTACTTATCGGCTTTAAAAGACGCAACCCGTACAGAGTCTGCGCACAAGATACGTTCGCTTTTACATAGCAGTTATTAGGTCCTTTAGCTATAACTCGGTAAAGCGCAGGATTGGGGTGATATTTCGCTCGATGATATTGGGGTGATATTTGCGGCTGTGTATTATATTGACAATTACCAGGATCCTCAGTACAAACTAGAGGCTCTATCCGTGCTCGGCAAAACGGTGATTTACACAATTAACTTTAACGAGTCCGGATAATTTACGAAACACTTTTTAAATGACCCTAACTTAACTTTTTTGTTCAAAACATAATCAAATAATTAAATATTGAAGATCTTAACAAAGAAGCATCGTAACACACTGTCTATAGACTTATTCAGGGGAAGATTGAACATCGACAGAAAAAAGCAGCGGCAGTAGTGACAATGAACTCG
The DNA here is from genome assembly GCF_002532875.2 of Varroa jacobsoni. Lineage (NCBI taxonomy): Eukaryota > Metazoa > Arthropoda > Arachnida > Mesostigmata > Varroidae > Varroa > Varroa jacobsoni. Next base: position 303,006 of record NW_019213613.1, read on the forward strand.
CAACTAACGCAGTAGCAATCATAAATCGCCTGCATTTCACGCTTTCATGGTACCAACGTCCGCGATCATCTGCCGGTGCCAATACGACAGCGCGCAAGAGGTTTGTGATGACTTATCTTTGATCGAACCTCTGGGGTTAGTTTAGTTTGGGGATAGTTCTGGGGTTGTTTATTTTGTGGAACCAAAAATCTCATTGTTGTTAGATGCGATATTGCTAGCCATCTAAAGTGCATATTGTTTGGAACACTAACTTGTTACCATGATCATCATCGGGCATCCGCAATGCGATAAATATCATAATACAAATGATAACAATGAATTAATTTTATCCACCTGTCACTTAACGGAACGAGATATATGTATGTATAAATAGCGGTCGTCTGCACCATGTGATTACTTATTGCATAACAAACTGCCATGGCGTTACAGCAGCGTATGGCCGTCGTGCTCATCTGTAAAACAGCCGTAACCTCTCTCTGACTTTCGCCGCTTCGTCTTTGTTCACTTCCTTTAACTTTATTGCCATTTAACAGAACCCTCTCCCGTCTAAGCCCGCGGCCCCACCAACTCCCTTGAGCGAAATTTTCCTTTGGCTAAGCTTATGCTTTTTGCTTGCCATTAATAATAGCAAATCGTCATTTTTAGTCATAACCACATCTCCGTCCTTTATATAAATCTAAAGATGTGAGGAGTCAATCATCCGGCCAGCCATCGGCCAGACAGTCATTGAGTTAGCTCACATACATGCGTGTGGGTGTCGATACTAATGGCAACTGGCCATTCGTCGGAGTCATCGTAATCGCTTTTCAACTTGTCAAAGCAATAGCTTGATCCAATTGTAGAATGGCAGAAGTATTGGTAATCTGTTGTTCGTGATTCTTTCAAGTTCGTTCCTTCTTTATGTTCTCTATTGGCTTATTTGCAAACACCGTTAGTGTCATTAGCTGCGTATTCAGCCGGACTCGTTTCATCATCGAGCTTGTTTACCGCGTATCAACATGCCGCGTTGACAATCAGCTGGTGGTCGTTTCTCATTCATTCATTCATTATTGAGCCCATCGTTACCACCATGGTCAGCAGTCACCGCAGCAGAAGTACTACCTTTGCTGCGGTTACTACTAATGGTAATATCACTTTCACTGTTATAATCATCATCATCATCATCGTCAGCAGCAGCCGCCGTGACAGGATCATGACGACGGATTATTAGCTTCATTGAACGGTGCTTGCTTCAACTCCCCTTCCTTTTTACTCAGTCCATGGCTTCCTCCACCTCATGGTCCCTTGTCATGACCGATGATGATGATGATGATGATGATTCTCAACTGTCTACTTGACGGGAAAGTTGTTTATTTTAAGTTGGGCTGACTTGGCTTGCTAAAGAGCCTGTTCGTCAGCTGATTCCGTTTTTTATCCGGCCGCTTCAATACCGGTACAGCGATGTCTACGTAAACCGCAGGAGCAATAAAAGCGACAATTGCCACCCGTCCACCCACTCACTATCGGAACAGAGCTATGGCGATAGACGTACCAAAGTATCTGCGACAATCTGCGTCACGATTGCGGGCAACAGCAGATGAAATAGCAACGGCAGTAGCTGCTGGACTGCGCAAACTCAATACGCTGGATAAATGTCACGTCGTGCCAACGTCATGTAACGTACCTTTGCATCTGTTAGTGACGTCGGGTGGGTGCCTTTTTCTAGCATCCCCTCCCGCTTCTTTTGCTAAGCTGATTTGCACACAAAAATGAAACGAAAAAAAAAATAGAAACGTAAGATCGAAGACGATCTTCAAAACTTTGAACAAACGAACAAGGAAAAATAAAAAATGCCAATTCGTTTTGGGCGGTAGACGAATGGCGGGAGGGAGGAGGGTTGAGGCAAAAAGGATAGATAAAAGCTCCGAGATGCAGCTGCGGACCGCTGGCCGCGTTGAAGATGTCATATCGTCTCATGCGGCGGCGATGGTCGCTACCAGCCTATTGCGGCGGTTGCCAGTTGGCGAGTGCTAGACCAGGTCCGTCTCCTACCACCAGGTCTAAGTGCGCGATGCAGCCACAGTCGTTCTGGTTAATCAGGGGTGCGCGCATGCCGTCAACGCAGCTGGCAACGGCTGTTGGCGCAGCGGTAGCCGCAAGTAGCGACTGTGGTGGCAACGGCTGGTTCATTTCGCTGGATAGTGGCCGTCTCGCGATGACCGGCAACATCATTGGACTACTTTTCTATATGTACGTTGCGCTGCTGTTTACTGCAGAGAATAATGCGCTGAGTCACAAGTGGAAAGCTTGTTGTTTGTCAGTCGTGATGAAGCATCCTGCGCGAGGAGATCCTGAATCTCCTCTGGAACAAGACAGTAATACAACTAGCAGACGTTTGCGCAGCGCCTAGTGTCGCGAAGAGCCCACGAAGCAGCGAATTCGGCGAAAGCGACAACCATGAGGGGAGGAGATCACACATAATAGATACAGGCCGGTGGACTTATGATATAAACTTACATTACCGTAGTAGTAGCAACAACGGCGACATCGATAATTGCAACAATTGAGCGGGTCTATAACAGTGAGAACGAGAAACAGTAAAGGAGTGCCAATGGCGAATTGACTAGCGTCAGCTATGGACAGGTATCAACCGGCGGTAATACCGCATTAGGCTTGGCATTAGGGTAACAATCCCTCTGAAGTAGCGGTTATACGGTCACGGGAAGCTGCGAGGAACATTGGCGACTTGAAGGTGAAGGTGATCAATGAGGGTGGGGTTCTATAAGCTGACGCCAATGATCATGATGGCGACGTTAATGACTAACACTATAACGGCCAACCGAAAGTGTATGTGTCCAATTGATTTTTTTTGACAGTAACAAAAATAGGACCGCGGCAGCCACGAGCGCGTAGTAGAAGAGAAAAATATGAAGCGCAACGTTCCCTGTTACCTCATTTGAAAATGTTTTTTTTTTTTTTGTTCAAAAAGTACGCGCCTGATTCTCCTTATCTTGTCTTCGCTGGCATAACCTGAACTTTGTAGTTGAGGTCGAAGTGGTTGGGTTGTGGTTGTTCTCGTCGTCAGCAAATGGTCATAGAAAGTGTGGCCAAGCCAGCCGAACGTAGGGGGCGCGTTATGCAATTTATGACCCATGGCCGCCACCATCACCACTGCGATCAGCAAATATTTAGTGGCGTATTGTGCGTTTAACGGCCTAAAAAGGACGATGAATACCTTTAGTAGCGGTAGCAGCGGCGGTCCCGATCACTGCAGCATAACCAGCCATAGAAAGAACTGAATGTCAAAGAGTTGTGAACAATGTCTAGCTATTACAAGTGTGTTGTTAAATAATACTTCTATATATATATGGTTCCGGACGCATGTGGCGTGCGCGCACGTAAATGGTCACTGTTACTTAAACGGCTCTGCAAACTGACCTAATCCGTCGAGCTAGTTTATTAATTGCCTACCCATTCTGACCAGCCGATAAATGGAAGACGTTTTTGGTCTGTTATCATATCTAGTATGAAACAGCGGAGTCGGGTTGCCACGGTGCTGTAAATAGATGAGGAAAACTGATTGATTCAGAGACAAAATCTTATCTATTTAATAGTAAAAAGGTCGCATAAGCATTCTTCTCTGTACGCTGTGAGCGTGCGTGGCTATACATTGTGAATACGTACAGCCAAACGATATTCACGCTAGCTTGCGCGAGCCCTGTATCCACTGACGCGGCGCTTCGACAAGATGTTCGCTTTTTCTTCTTTCGAAGAAATCGTGTCGATGAGAAGAGGGACTTCACACATGAGCGTAATATAAATGCACATATACGTAATTCTGCACGTAGCGCGTGCACCTTCGTTTCGGACTTTTCGTCATCGCGTCCGCCAGAAATGGTACGATATATGGTCATGCGGATTCTGTAACATATGAACTTGCCATATGCATATTCCAACGCACGTACATATAAAGAATGTCAATGTGCGGAATCCGATACGTTCGAGGTAAAGCAGGAGAGTCTGAGCTGCTGATGATGATGCCACCGCTGCCGGTGACGCAACTGGAGTTAAGCGTGTTTTGCGCACCGTACGCCTCCACAGTTAGCATATGGTTTCGTCTGTTCAGACGCTCATATGCTTCTGTTTTGATCTCGTCAATGCTATTTTTCAATTAGAATTTTCCCACAGTCGCGTTTAGCACGTGCCCAATGGAACAGGTTTAGGGGATAATTTCTAACTCGCTATTTTTTTTTTAACCGCAAGACGTCAGAACGAGTATCGAATACATTCACAACATCCATAATACGCGTGCGGATAGTCACTGAAGGGCTTGCTTGGCCAAAACAGGTCGCAGATATCACTTTCTTACGGTTCGACTTTGACATATCTTAAATAAATTGTTGAAATGCTCTAGTTTTCCTTCACTGATGTCTTTCTCTGCAGCTGCTCCTGCGGTGTGACGCACGCATAAAGACTTTGCAATTTCATCTTGTCTCACAGCAACAACAACAACGATTTTCGCTAGATTGGAGTTCAAATCCATGATGCATGTTAAAAGGTGCAAGAAATTAGGAAATACAACATTTGAGTAAGTGAAATCATCGCATAATAGAGACGCGTTTCTAGATAGTGGGAAGAGTCCCCAATCTTGGTCACTAGCCTATTGATTTTAGCCTATTTTTTTTTACCCTAAATAATTTTGCCTTTGGTCTCAATGCTGTCTTATGGATACCATGGACATTGGCGATTTGCAATGACTCAAGCTTACTGGCTTTAACTGAAATGCTTACGAGCACGCAGACCCTTCGTTGCATCTGCACGAAGGATATACATGGGTAACGTTATCCACTATCGAGCGTCGATGTATTTTCGCCATTAGAATGTTATCGACTATATCGCTTCCGCTCATCATTGCAGCGTGCTGAATCGGATACACTGGTACTCAATAGATAGGTTGGCACCTTAACAACTTTAGCGGTAGTGACTGTCCGTCATGGAGTCCTTCTGCTGCTATGCAACTAAACATAGCGGCAAGATAACGATTGGGACCATCCCTTGCCATAGCCACAAACAAAAACTACCTCAGCTAGAGAACACGAACCATTGTCTGCTTGAGAATCGTGTAGTACGAGATTTGAACCATCGTTTTCGTGGCGTCATATTATATATCCATTTGTTTATTGTTTCTGGGGCGATGCCCCCGCTTGCATCAGAGGCAACTCAGACAGATACGGCGGTGTGCTACGATATCCGCCAGATCGTCTGATACCGCCGTGGTGGCTACTACGAAAAGCTGGCGAATTGGACGACGAAAACAACAACAACAACAACAAAAACAACAAGTGATGAACGAAATCTTGCCTAAGCGAGAAGCTAGCAGACAAAATCGCCATTTGTTGTAATAGTACTAGTATTTGCAGTGCTTGTAGCTATGATGGTGGCCAGCTTCTCGATTGTCTTTAGGCTCAAGTCATCATCACACTATCGAACATAGTTGTGATTCTACGTTATGATATGTATTGTAAATGTGTGTGCGCATGTGGTTGTGCTGTGGGCTGGATGTTCATTATTTAAAATAAATGACGATCCCAGCGGACATACAATACGAAGAAAATACAGAACAGAACAATCAACAGAAGAAGCCTCTAGAAAGAACACCCCACCAAAGAATCTATTATTAGCACGACGAGATCTGCCATCGTTCTGTATGAAATGTAAGACATAGCATTCCATATACTGGCATGTAGAAAATGGAATTAGTACATTTTTCTAGCCCAAACAGAAAAATCTACAAGCAGACGAACTCACTACTATTCATCAGTCGCCCTTGCATGTGATTCGTGATGAATCGCAGGAAGAGCCAAATATACGGCCAATGTTAGAAGGCGAGAAGATCAAACATGCATGCTTATATAACTTCGCCAACAGAAAGTAGAGTTCTTAAATACTGAACCAATGATAGTATACTTTGCTTTTAGCGCACGTGTCCTTTAACTTAAAACAACATTAAAACCTCTCCGTAAATACTTTGTTAATGTAAATACACAGTTTCGATTAAGAAAAGCAAATCAAAAAGAAAGAAAGAAATAAATAGCTGAAAATCGGTATGACAAGTTTTCGAGTTCTTCATAATTGTCTATTTTTTATGCCAGTTTGGCAATATTCTAGATCAGAAATGACTACACGACTCAAATGGCCATTTTCCTTCTACAGAAGATCCTCTGCTGAGCGCTGTCACGTGAAAGTTATGTGATAGGTGCAGGAACTTGGACGCTCGCACGGGTACACAAAGGGCTAATCCGCCCTTCTACCCTCTCACACACAGCTATGCACATACAAACACAATTACAGGATTTTGTTTCGTACAAACTGGTTTTGCTGACCACATATATGAGACTACTGGTGATCTAGAGCAACCGTTAAGAATTTTTCGTGATTTTTTCCTCTTTTTTTTTCCGCTCTAGCCGATCGTCTTATTTGCGCGTTTCAGCGTGATTGTCGCCACTAGCGCTACAATAAACTGAACGCCGTTTCCATTCCCTACGACAGTGTAGTGGAAGTGGGAACTTTCAAGGCCTGCCCTTCTGCTGCCAGCGGCGACAGACTTCTACCGCCGGACGCGTCGAGCAAAACGAAGCAAAATCGATCGATGTTGAAGCCGATCATCAACATCGCCATGATTTTGATCGTGCGTAGTCACCGGTAGCCGCTGCTGATTTAGTTTGTATTAGCACACGTACAATTACAATAGTAGAGGCATTTTTGCTTGTCACGGATAGGCTAGAACAGCTTAGAGCAGGAAAACTGGTGCATGAACGCATGGACAAATGAAGAAATGCCCCGCACAGACACAAATCGGGTGCGACACTGGATGCTGACAAAACGACGCTAGCGAAAGAAGATGTCTCCGACGACGATAGCGCCACGTTCCATGGCGCGACAGTATATTTTCAATAGCAACAGCCGCAACAAAGTAATCTGTTTCCCTTGCGATAAATCGCAGTAATGGTAACGAAGAATCATGATGATTATGCCATTTTGTTGTTCGCGGTGCCACTCTCTCTTTTCTTCTTATGATTAGGTAGAAGGAAAGGCACAGTGGCACTATAAAACTATTAGCTCCCTGTGATCTTTTAGCTAATAATTCGTCTGCTGAAGACCACATTGAGTATTTCGTGGCCATTATCCATTTGCTTGTGTGGCCTTAAAAAGCGGGTAGGACTCTCCATCGGTTTATCGTCTGGCTGTATAGAAAATGGCGAGACGGCCACGCCGCGTAACCGATCATGCATCTTCTAATAAGCAAGCACATGCAATGCTCGAACCTATTCGTTATCGTTCCTAGTTGTCTGCACCGTGTTTAAATTTACTGGTCAATGTTTCTGTCGCCTTTAAAATGACTGAATTGATTGACTGATTTCTATTAGGCCGCCTTTCTAGCCATGCAGTAAAGCTTTCTAGTGATAATACTGATCGGTAGAGCTTTGCTGAAGATTAGTGGGCATCGATCAGTTAACGATGTTGCTGTTGTTGGCATGTTTTATCTGTTCTTCAAGACCTGAACTAAACTTGAGTCATGTAATAAGGTATAATCTACAACTGATGAATTGACAAGAACAAAAAAATAATGTTTATATAAGAAGTCTAAGTTAACACTAGAAGTTGTCAACCTGATATCGCAAGCACGAATACGGCAAATTGTGTATTTATATAAAATACATGGGTACGACGTCCCTAACCAACCATATTCAGCCATGCACGATATCTGGTAACCAAAAAATCAAGTATTTCTTTTTTTGCTACATAAGCGAAGCCAATTCAACGTTGCTACGCTAAAGGCCAATATATTTTAATATTGCGTCACGCCGAAAACAATTATCAATGCGCGTAAAATTCGTATGATTTCAATATTTGTTCCAGCGTTCGCTCAAAGCCATGGCCGATAACGGGTAAAAGCAAGACGATTGATAGAAACAGCGATATATACAACCATTCATCCAAGACGCGAGCAGTAAATTGTCTACTTTGATAATAATATTTATTAGGTCATTGCGTTTTAGAGCTATATAAAACAATTGGGAAACGTGTACCTCCACCGAAGAATCGTTTCCGCTGTATAGGGATAAGCGTTAAGATATCTGTTTCGCAGAATCTCCAGCAGAAATGGCAGGAAAACCGAACCAATTCATTCGTCATTCAGTAGCATCGGTTCGAATGTTCGAAAAACCTAACTGTGTAATAGCAGCGTAAGACGAAACAAGAGGAATTATGTAAGATGTCCTTTTCCCAAGTCCTGTTTCAGTTTTTCGCTAACAACAAGTGTATGTCCGATGAGTAGGCTCGAACACGAGCACAGAAATGACATGCCGCTGGTATATAGTACTCGCACACGATCTAACCTGTTTTTACTTATACACACGCTATTAGCCAATGCGAGATACGAAATACCATGCATCATTCACGCTCAGCACACGTTCATGTACGTTTGCGTGTACGATACAGTGCCAAGAATCCAATGGCTACCCAACGTGTGGGCATTCCGTGATCCCAACGCAGTACTACATAGCTGTCGCTATGGCTGTAACGGCTTTTGAGTTCTTCCTACCGATGCACTCCTACAAGTTAGCCCGTTCACTCAGCCAACAACAAGTAGCCATTTCGTTGCCGAAGCTATCAAAGTCATCATTATCGCTGTTCCGGTTGTTGTGGCGACGCTGTATGATGCTTCGAAAAGCTGCCCCCTCCTGTCGTCGAAAGCTACTAAAACCTTGCGCTAGTGAAACGTTGTCCTACCACAGCTTTTGCTTGTCGCTGGTCTTAGAGGAATACGATTATTGTTGTGGTCGTTGTTGTTGTTCTTCACCAGCAGCAGCAGCAGCAGTAGAATCAGCGGTAATGGTCTGGCCGTACTGCCACCCCTTCTGAACAATCTATCGCACTGGTTCGCGCGGAGTGCTATTACTGGCACCTTTGACGCTGGCGGCGCTGCTGCTGCCGAACCGTCGGACACCCGGACGCCCGTCTGTCCGTCGACACTTGCTTGCTTTTTGCCCTCTCCGATTACTTTTAAGCACACACCGCTCATACGAACGGTCAATCGGACAAACGACAAGCTAACAACCGTTAGACTATAGAACGACAGACCACCGTTAGACGAACGTGAATGAGTCAGCCGAATACGTGAAATGAAGAGCGAGTGGTAAACGACAAGGCGCTATCGCCGCCGTGGATGCGTACGTTGCACGCTACGACTACTAGTAGACAGGCTGACAGTCTGCGGCATAACAGAAGCTGTTGTACAGCCCCAGAACTATTATACACCTGTCTTAAGCGACCACGACGCCCAGCGGTGGTGGTAACTATCGTTGGGCATAAACGGATAGCGTAGCCTTCTACGATATATTAGAGGCGGAAATCACCATCACTAGCAACATTAAGGGGGTGATCAATGTGCTTCGCGCGATCCATAGTGTGTTAGGATTTAAAAGTGTTCAGTAAATCCAGTCAGATCGTGAAAAGGAGGGATTAGCTTGTGACCGAAGGAAACCCGCGCGGTGCAGGTGCTTGGTGACTTCTTAAGGATATCATCAAATTGATTCCACGAATCAAGCGAACGTTTTAGGGCGATGCCAGTGTAAGAAAGATGTGTTATTAATGGCCGGAGACGTACGTAGCTAAGTAACGGAACCCGAGGGTTTGCTTCAGCTGGTGTGAGTTGATAAAGGTGCTCTCTTTCAGAATAGGTTGTATAGAGCTGTGATTGCGCGACGATGAGTTTTGATCTTGTTTTTCGTTCGAAGCATTTCTTTGCATTTGTACCCTTCTCCTATCCGTGCCAACAATGATAAATTATCTATTAGAGAATGGGTTGAGGCGGACGATTTGTTGTACGACAGGGGACCGAATAAGAACTAGAGAACCTTTGGCAAATAAATATACAGATATGATAGTAACTATTCTAGTCAATTGAATTTTCAAATCGAGCACCTACATTTTTCAGGCCACCAATCAAACTATTGAATAACAGTTCGACAATGCAACTATGTTTATAACGGGCTCGTTGAGGTTAGCATATAATCTACTGTGTCAGTTAATAGTATGGCCTTATTTTTTGAGTTCTATAAAAACACGTCTATGAAGGGGCTTGCCATGTTTATATCAACAGGATATTAGTTGCAATTCCTGACCGGTTCCCACGTCATTCCATCGATAAACACTGCAGTGGGTCATCTTAGTCTCAAACTAACGGATCGTAGTGTCTTCACCTTGATATACCTTTGACTGTCCCACACTGCTTAAGACACAGCTATTATTTATCTTTAATGGCCAACTACTACCTTCCAAATCACTGTATACCATTCTAATCAATGGGCCGTCCAATGTGTTTCGAACAAATGGCTCTAAATACGTACGTGGTTTACTTCCAATGCATTACTGCTTCGAGTAATGAAATTTCAGTTGTTAGACGCACCATTATCGTCCTGAGTGATATTTACATGCGGTGCCCAGTTCGTAAGGTGCAAACAAGTAGACATACTGTTTTTCTGCTGGCATGGAAGAATGTTCATCTCGTGCGAAAAAGCCGACGAGGCCAAGAAACGCTTGGTTTAGCGGAAAGCAGTATTTATTCCCTGCACAGCACAGAATATCAAGGGTTGCTTTCAACACACGTTGCAAAAACAGAGTAGTAAAATAGACCTAAACCCTGCGGTATCGTCGAGTGCAGTGCATCTTCTTCTTCAGCAGTCCGAAGCTTTGATAAGGAACCCCACTCGGAAGCTGAAAATCGCGTATCATTGAATTATGATAAGGACAGCCGATTATTGCAGACGTTTGTAACAGGACACAGAGTTGCTGTTTAGGTCCTTGAGAAACCTTATGTTTTGCATAAGATAGACGTATCTGCTTCTTGCATTTATGTCATTATGCTCTATCCGCACCTTTTGCTTCTTTCCGTGCCTGGATTAATTGCATACGGAATGTATGGTTTTGTCTATCATTTGCTTAACAAATTGCACATAATTGAAACCTCTCATCTGTTAGCTTCGTTTTGGGCTAGGCGTTACTTCTAGAGCCGCTCCACTCCATTCCCTTCTTGCTACGCTGCCGCAAACGACGAGCGCTTTCTGAATTTTCCTTTGGATCTACCTTCGATCAAAGCTCCGTCCAGCAATTTATTCAAATGAGTATATCGATCACTTAAAAGACGATGAAAGATCACGCCTAGTTGAGGTTCGGGCTATAATGCAGTCCATGACCATCAATTCTGAGTGTATGTCAATGGACAAGGTGTTATTCCACCGAAAAAACTTATTGTTTACTGAAATCGAGATACAAGTTTGCCGTCAAAATTTTTGTACAGCATTTTAGCTCACGCCCCTGCGTACCTTTCAGCTTCTTAGCAGAAGTACGCTCAAGTACGGATGAACTGTTTTCTACATTACCTACCTACCTTACATTAATTTCTACCAAAAAAAGGGAAGGGTGTCCATTGATATATCTGTTTGGATAGACCTGTTTAACGATCTTGCGGCACCGATGCTGACGGTCTTTGGCATCAAAATCATAGTATAAATGATCGACGGTACAATCAGGCTCCGTCTACAGTGCCTGACGATAATTCTAATGGTAGAAGACAATTAAACTGAAGTGCACGCTAGGCATAATATGATTCCATTATGAACTAGTACGTCAATATAATTAAGACAGAAAACTTATCAGCTCAACATGGAGATGAACTCTCGTCAGATCTGAAGCAACAGCTCAAGTAGCATTTTTCTTCGATTGCCAATGGTCTTCCATCGCCAATACGTTTCACTTCATTATCATCCTATTATTTTCTTACTCTAGTTTTCCTGATTGTGCCTACTTTCGTGCGAATGTTGGCTGCGGGGGTTACAACCGCCATGAATGGCTTCTGCTGTGCTTAGAGCTGTCCATGTTTCTGTAGCAGCTGTGATTCTTTTTGTTTTGACGCACTGCCGCTCCGCATTGTCGTTGGATAGAACGTGGCGTCTACTCGTTTCTCTGTAGCGAAGCAGTGCCAGCGTCTACCCCACCCCCTAGTGTCCCTTCCCTCTCGTTGTTCGCTGGATGGGGCGGATTCGACCTCTTGTCGGAGGTTTGAAGGTCTCTAGACTATTAGTAACAGCAGTAGGAACTATAGTAGCAATCTATCGGACCGCTCAACCTGTGAACTTGGTTGCTGTCCATGTCTACAAGGAGGATTTATTGTCCCATAATATGCATTACACTTATTGTGACATTACTAGCGCATCTACTTCTCTACAACGGCCATTGCTCGTCCTGCCGCTCGTACAATTATTGCTATTTCCAGTAATTTACTGGCGTTCGGCGGGCGGACAGATAGGCGAGCAGCGGCATCGATAAGCAAAAAAATCAGCAAGTGACTACTATCCAACGCTCACGAACTAGCATTTGATCGATGGATCGAGTCCACTCGACTCGACCCGATCAGACAGAAAAAGCAGATCCGAACAAAGCCGTATACGGCAAATGGCCGAAAACACGCGCTAGCTACTGTTCAGTCTGTCAAGCCATTTTGTCTCGTACATATTTGCCATGCAGCCATCGTATGAAATCACGATAGCTCCCGCTGGTTAACAATGTACGAAAGGGGAGGCAACGGAAGCACCGGCTGCAATGAACAAACATGTCCCTTGCCAAAAATCCGTTTGCCATCACTACCGCAGCCGGCTGTAGTTGCTGCTAGTAAACAATCGTAGCAAGCATATGGCTTTGTTTTTAGATATCACTAAATTTATTGCACCGATCATGAAATACGCATATTCTGGCAGGACTTGCTTGTGCAAATGGGTGCGCGCACGGGCTTAAAGCACCGTGAAAAGGTTCGATAACATTTTTTGTAGGGAAAATGTTGAAGAACAATAAAACAGAGGACCTAAAGGGCGAGTCTGTTGGGATATTGTGGTGCCTGATAACTATATGAGATAGATTCACAGAATTGCTTTCCTCTGTCCTTAGTACTTATAGACTGGGATAGTACGACGTCATTTGTAGTCGTCCTGCAATCGGTGGTCCACACTTGTTGACTGACGCCCGTTTAGTAAATTCAGGACGTCAAGCCAAGTAAAACTTATAATTTAATCATCATCATCTCAGTTGTTGTTGTGGGCCGGAATAAATTTAGGTATATATAGAGATGTATCGACAGTTCATGAAGAATGCTTAAAAGCTGGTTAAAAAGCTGCGGTCGTTATGAGTGCCAATTAACATGGGTGACATATCAAAATAGTCCTATTTGCAGTTTATTAGAAAAAATAAATCACCCATTGTAATGCAAGCGAAATGTCACGTTTTGCGGATAAGGCTAGGTAAGACATGCAGGGTCTAAAAGAATTAACTTGCTTATTAGATTAACCGCCCTCTAATGTCGATCATTTAAGGACAAGCTAAGGTTCCAGTTTTCGTCAGAGCTGTGCGGTGGCATCCTCCAGCGTTCTTGTCCTAACAAATTTCGCTGCTCATGTTACCGACTAAGCTGCCTTCTGATATACCTTCGTAGATATCAGAAGGCAGCTTAGTCGGTATAGTGCCGTTTTCAACTATGGCTGTGTACGTATACACAAAACATTAAATTGAGACATCATCCTTTAATCCGTCAAATGTGACCACTGGTGGGACATTTGTTAGAATGCGTAGGTAGGTATAGGAAGCGAATCTAACAATCAATTTATACTAGCACAGACAGGGCCTTTCCACCAAGTTGAAGAAAGGTGTATGCCTTCAGACGGCACGACACCCTAAACACCTCGCATTCTTTCATTTTAACAGTTAAATCTGAACCTAACCCGCCTATATCTGATTCACATAATGGTCCTATGGTAGTAGTAAAAACACAAAATTCCCGAAAAAAAAATAGGATTTTATTCGACTTCATGTTCGCACTTCTTTACTGGGTTGGTGGCCTATTCAGGTCAATATTCGATGGGTTATGTTGTTAATGTCAACGGCATCATTACCTAGACTTGTGCGTAGGGGTCTAGCAAAGTTCCAGATATTAGTCAATTATGAATAATGATCAGACGTTTACTTAGACACATAACTCACCTGAAATAATACAAGAACAGGTATAGTGTGTACATGTCTATTGAGTTACGAAGCTCTGGCAAAAAGGAAACTAAAAACACAGTAATTATGTACTGCTATAATCTCGATGTTGATTTTATGAAACATCCATGCATACTACAGAAGACTGAATAATACGTTCTACCGCAATTCATGAATAGGTTCAGTACTTGGCAATTGCCACCATAACGGGCACTGTTAAACTACCCATACAGTTCAGATGCTAAAAGGATCTGTGCTTATTGTTGTTACAATTCGAACGTTTGCCGATCTGTTTATTAATGTAAAAACTGCTTGCAAATATAGTATTGCGTCTGACCGATCGGCCGTCTCCTAATCAATCTACCGGGACGTTCTAATTTAAATCGATGACGATTTTTGTTCCGACGCATTTCTGGCAACCGGCAGAGGTCCGTTTAACCTCACCGCTGATGTTGCTTCTGTCTGTCTGTAGCCTGTTACGGCGTAGTCTGTCTATCGTGCCCCGGTCCATTGTTTTCTTTAGCAACAAATAAAATAACGCTAACCATTCCTGTTTCCCATTTGATTCCGGTGTCTTCGCTTTTTACTGATTTCTACCTCTAGTATTTATGTCATGAAGGGCACGAATAATCCAGCTTATGTCGTTGGTACTGGTAATGTATCTTAATAATGATTTGTAACTGAGATGTGCTCCCTTCTGCTGTAAATGTTTTCTGCTTGGGCTTTTCCGACTTCTATTATCGGCCGTTGCTGCGGGCGCCGTCGCTGTCGTCATAATCATACGTTGACATCGTTGTAAGTAAGCGGGATCAGATCGCGCGTCCGTGTTGCAGATTGACGCGCGTGCAATCAAATGACATGCGGCATTATAATGTATCCACACACACATATAGCGAGTTTTAAAGGCGTCAGTTCTCGCCTTTAGATAAGCGTATGCCATCTGCCCCCGTCAGCAAGTGATTATTTCCTCTACTGTTCTTGCCGTATAGTTCTTGTGTTAATATATCTATTTATTTTGTCGTCCATTTCTATAGTGTTTGTTATAGGGTGTTTCATAGACGTTCAGGCCTGCCGGCAAGAAGCTCAATCGGTACCCTTGTCATAGCGTCTTGTTCAGGCCTTAATCGCGTTATAGTTCACCTATGGGAATCGACTCATATTATAATGAAGTAGCTAAAACGGTCCCGTCGCTGTTATTTGCCTACCGCTCAGCAATGGCAGACGCTTGTACTTTATCACGGTACAGTCATACTTCGCTGTCATGTTTCTCAAAATGTATCTATCACTTCATTTTCCCGGTACATTTCAAGTTCAAAATCAGTCAGTCCATTTCCGAAAGGACAGGAATAGCCTGTATAATTCGAAGCTAACAGCGGAAATAATATTGGAGGATACGCGCCGATAAACGTGACGTTTTTTCGGTGGTTGCTTTTGTTTCGTATGATCATTCGATTGAGATGGGCGCTCCTTTATCACAGTAAAAAGGTACATATTACTATGATGTGAACTTGTTACGTTCACATATATACAAGTGTGCGACCAGACTTCCCTCGTTTATCTCAGTGAGGTTTGGGCTTTTCCAAGACTCGAAGACTTATACAGCGACTTTGAGAAGGCCGTACGAAGAGTTACTGATATTTTCTATCTCGGTCCTGTTGAGCTCCTGCTTGCGAAGCTGTTCGCTCGACAATCGGTCGTCGCCGGTTCTTCGCTCTGATAAGTCCTTACTTAAAGAAAATTCATCTGGACGGACCGGTCATCGGAAAGATCCCTTTCGAACTCTTATATATGTATACATTAACCGCAATGATCTATTTGTAATTGCGAGGGGGAGGGAGCGACGGAATAACTAAAGTAATGTGAACATTGTAGCCAGTGATTCGAAATATAGCGATGGAAACGGATTCTACGTGTTGACTGACCCGTCCGCCATCTTCTAATGCTGCGCCTATTAATTAGCATAAGCGGACGAGCGGTATTGGTCCGTGTGTTATGCGCGTATATTCATGGGCGGACAGCACCGCGAGAAGACACTGCATGGGTGGATGTTGAGATACTTGTGTGTGTATGCGATTTGGACGTGCATAAAAGCCGTCTTGTTACTTATTTCTAGCGGCCACCTTTCTATTCATACGTGGAATTACATAAGACGAGACCAGCCATGACCGGTTTTTGAAGCAGACGTGAAAACCCACACTGATGGCCTCGCTCTGCACTCCCACAAGTACTCCCACAAACAAGTCAACTGAATCTCAAGTAGTAACTGTCGTTGAGCTGACAATGACCGCCCTAACGAGGACACTAAGGGCGTCCACGTTCACCATTCATGCACATGTTACTGATGCTATTAATGTTGGAATTGGCCTAAAACTGTGAGCGCATCTACATATTTCGTTATGCAGGATTATGTCTAACGACGTGATGAGCCTACTTGTGCTAGTAAAGTAGGCTATACAAAAAATGTATTGTTAGACAAACATAATATGTGTACAATATTATGCAGAACTCTGGCAGAGGCTCATTTTCGTTGGATCTTTTTGTTGTTAGCTTTAACCTTTTTTTTTTCTTTGTTTCTGTTTGCAGATCTAGATCAAGGCCAGTGCTGCGATGTTGTGCTTTAGGAGTTTGCTGCTTCTGGGCCTGACGGCGTTATCAGCAGCCCAAGCCAACTGCCCATGGTCCCGAGATCTTGTTGACCTCGATGCGGACTGCGGCTGCACATACAACTCCCATCAGAAATTATCAATACAATGTTCACCAGTAAACTTTACTCGATTAATGGGTGCACTAAACTCAGCACAAAATGTCCCAATTGATATGCTATACATTAACAACTCAACCGTTTCTCACCTGCCAGATGCTATTTTTAGTAAGCTTAGCATTCAAGGCCTACAGTTCTCACGCTCAAAACTTAAGACCATTTCTGAAAAAGCATTCATCGGTCTTGAACGCAGCCTCACCAGTTTGAGTCTATCCGATAACGAACTTAGAGAAATCCCGATAAAAGCCATTCAAAGACTCACTTCCTTGAAAAATCTTGACCTGTCAACAAACAAGATCACTGAGGTTCTCGCGGACGCTTTTGTGAACTTGCCGTTGAATACGCTAAAGCTGGCCGATAATCAATTGAATATAGCTTCGGATGCGTTCAATGGCTTGGAGGGCACCCTCAAGAACCTCAACTTGAAAAACACGGGGCAAGAAGCTGTTCCGAAAGGAGTCACCCGTTTAATTTCCTTAGCATTTCTTGATCTGGCACAAAACAAAATCGGCAAAATTGAGCCCGGCCATCTGTCTACAATGAACACGTTAACAGCTCTAAACCTAGAGCGAAATCGCATACTCAAAATTGATGCTAAATCCTTCGAGGGAATCAACGACACATTGTCATCCTTATCACTGCTCAACAATTTACTTGTTGAGTTTCCCGTTGACGCCATGAGCACTCTGACTGAGCTTCGGGTAAGTCCTGATCAGCTTTTCAGAATTTACAAAACATTATACATTAAATGTTGTTATACTACAGTGTTATTTAAGCACGTGGCAATTCAATGCTTTTCTAATCGAAATTTCCTAGGCCGTAGGTACGTTCAATAAATTATTTTCCACAACTATGGAATCAACGCTTAGGTTTAATTGGCGTTAGCCATGCTTGAATTATAAATTTAATTTACATGAATCGCGATGGGTCAGTTTGTAAGTTTTGTCGCAGTAACGAGTCCAGTCTGTTCAGGTAACGTCAATGGGTCAATTTAACGTGTTTCATAATAATTTAACGGCGTCTTTATTTAAAGTTTCGTCTTCGTTAGTTGCTAAAGAACCCTTTCTATTCAACGATTCTTTTCAAGCAAATATCAATCAACGAGAACCAATTGTTTGTTGTCCTGATTTTTCAATTTAACAGAATGAACTCGCAACTGCTAAGGCAATGGAAATTTTTAAGGATACTTTACTTTTCAGTACATCATTAGTATTGCATTATCATTATATTACAATCTTCTCCATTTTGATTTGATGATGAATGACTTCTCAAGGCGGTTTTGTCAGATAACCTCGATACTACCTTGAACCCTGTAACACTTTCTAAGCCATCTCAACCATTTCGTCGAGCAAGCTCAAATCCCTGTCTGTCTCGAGGTCTTCGTATCGCGTTATTAACGTCACATGCTACTAAAGTACCCTAAGCTGCCATAATCACCAAGACACGGCGGAAAGCTAAATATCGACTAGAAAACCGATCTGCGGCAGACAACCCCCCAGCACAGCCCCCTACTGGCACTGGCAATTCATCTTTTTCGTGGCCGCATATACAACGGGTATTTGACAATTTGCCAGCTACCGCAGCACCAGCGACAATCTTCGTTACCAATAGTGAACGCTTGCTAATACAGAGCCACCACAGGCCATATGCCCTATCTATTGATGACATCCCTCGCCTAAAACCGTCCCACTATTTGGTGATGTACGAGTGTGTACTGTCGCGGTGGTTAAACCCATTTTTCCCTGATGCCACCTCTGCCATCACCATCTTCTTCTGACTGAATTCTACTAACGCTACTTAACAGAAGAAAAAAGGCCGTTAGATAATGGACAAACGTGCGAAAAGGTGTAAGGCCGATTTTTCACTTATTCGCGCTGGCTAGAAGAGAGGTCATGGATGGATCTGTAGGCCATAAATGAACGACGGGAACGGACAGTTTTCGATAACTGGGCAGTCTCTGTGCTGCCCCATAGTCAGCGATTTATGCTTGTTAATGTCTTATCGGAAAATGGAAAGCGATAGCTTACGAGGAGCTTTTCCAGGCTGTGCTAGTTAGTCGAGAAAATTCGTAATCGAAAGCGGCCTGTTAGTGGCTTGTGGAAGCTGTTGGATACAGGGGAAGGTGATCAGATGAAAGACAGAACAATGCACAATCAAAAATTTTTCCTCTAGTTTGCACTGGAAGCACAACACTGTTCAGCCACTAGTCAACGGGCTCAGAATCGGTTGCCTGCGTCGCCGCGTCTCTTCAGGCACCGTCAATTTCGCTCCCTACCATGGCTCGATGTCATGGCTTGCTGCGCCTTTTTACAGGCTCCTCATGTTGGAGGAAACCATTTTAACCGTTATCGTTCGTGATCGGTATAATAAAGGTGCGTTATCCGCCAGTAACAGCTGGCAAAATAGCGATGAACTGAAGGAAAAAAACAAAATCTGTGTGACAGACATTCATTTCATATATGTGAAGACATCTTTCGTCCTATAATACAGATGGATATAATATTTGTAGGCAATCCAATGCGAACAGGCCACATACTTAAAAAAAATAGCTCCTGCATTGTCTGGCGACAAATACTTTCCGTGCATATTTATTGAGCATCTGAAATCCGTGTGTGAAATGCTCAAATATCGTAATGGCTACATACACATAGATTGGGGAAGGCAAATATATAAGCTTACAGTTAAGTAAGATGTAACTTTGTAGTTGGAAAAAATGCCGGACTAAAGAAGTGGGTTAAAGGTCGAAGCAGGACTGAAACGCTCAATAAACTTTCACAGACATGCTGTATTGTGGTATCCACCACGCTACTTCAGAGTGATGCAAGTGCCATCACGAAAATGAAGAACCCCCCTGGTTTTATTAACCAACATTAGGTCCACTTTTAAGAATGAAACCTGTTCGAAACTCATTTCATCTAAACTGTGAATTCGCTTGTCCTGAAAACGCAGGTTTAGGCCCGGCTCTACTGCGAAATCGCTTTTCCCCGCGCGCCTTCCTCACCTGCCTTGCCTAATTCTATAAATTTACGAAAGAAAAATATCAATGTTACTGACATTGCATCCAAAGTTTGGGCATCTATTTGCTCCAACAGCATTGAAAACACCAGACAATCGACAAGGAATCACTGATATCCTATATTTAAGCGTTTGTCCATTGGCAAATAGACTTCCCAACGAACTTCAATTGTATCATAATAAAAGCACAAAATAACTGAACAATCCGATTGTTACGTCAAACGTAGTTATTAAGAATTGCTTCAGAACTATTCATTATGGAGACAGTGACGACAATGACTGATTTTAGCATGAGAAAAATTACATTTCTGTGAGGTAAATTCGGTTTCTGACATTCTGTTAAATAATCAGTCGAACCGGCCAGATACGATAGTCTTATATGTAGCGGAGAATAATTGTAATGAAAACAACACTGAATTAAAAGGTATCGTTTTTTTTTTTTTTTTTTGCTTTATATTAGAGCAACGACTTATATTTTTATGAAATAGAATTTGTTCCTATTATATTACAGAGAGAGCCTATGTCGGCCAAAAAATTCAATTGATTTGTGTAAATACGGCCCATTAGAAGCGAAATTTGATGAAAACGATAGCTGACTTCAGTTGTTGCTACTGGCCATTTTTAGAAGACTCCGCCTACTATAATATATAGCTGAATGAATCCAATAGCCTATATGGTACATAGGAAAAAATAATTTCGGAAAAGGATTTTTAATATTTTCGAAATCAATTTTTTTGTTGCGCATCATTTTATTATTGGCGAAAACACACGCACGACAATCCGTCATTTATCGCCAAAAAGATAGTGGGCGTTAGCAGCGAATTCGTTGGATAACAACTTATGGAGCCTCAAGAACGGATAGGATTCCCTTGGACACGTCAGCGTAAATGGTATCGAACAAACAGAGGAATAATACAATCATGAACGCTACGAAAAGCAGATACATATATATCTTCGTTTTCGATTTATATTTACTTTTCAAGCTGAAGAAAAAATTGGACCGATCGCAGATAGAAGTTGTCATACCACGCTTGGTAATTATACGGCTAACGGTTCGGTAAGGGTCGCCGGCGCCGGCAATTTCTGTGATTTGCGTGTGCTGTTAGAACATTCGGACGAAACTGATGAAAGGTTCGGATGAGAGATGTCAACAAAGCATGGCTACCATTAATTCATTTTTGATCTTCACGACACGACCCCACTGCCGCAGTGTTGTGATCAGTGACATTGATGAACGTGTTTCTCATTTCCTCGTTGAGGCGTGAAGCGTCACGCTGCAATTTGTTACATTCCGAATACAAATTATCAACCCTGCATCGAATTGACCAAGCCATTACGACCAAGGGTTTTTGACTAATGAAGATTCTATGAGAAAAAAATCCAGCTTGATTTCAATCCATTTAAACTTAAGTCCGTATATCGCAATATAGATAGTTCCACCCGTCGATCTGCTTAAGGTCAGGAGACAAATTAACGAAACAGATAGAAACGTTATTGGCGTTTTATTAGTCGGCTGGCCATCAAAGATACGAGTTTTAGCAGAAGTTATATTATAACTTCTGCGAAAATTATCACTTAGCCGATATATTATATGTGGAGTAAGCACAACCGCACAAAAACAGAGGGAACTAAATAATACACGGACGAGGCTAGAGCTGAGTAATGGAAGCTGACATGGCTTACAACGTAAATGCTAAAAGCAGCTCATGCTTCTGTATCACTACGCAGTCATCAAGACATTTTTAAGCCTATATGTGTTCATCACGTCCCTATCCATATTTGTTCACACGCTTCGACCGACGGTCATCAGTGAATTATTACCCACCACCGAACTTCGAGCGACTACGAATGAAACCAGACGGAATATTGAAAATGTCGTCATTATTTAGGGCAATTGGACGTCATTTACGCTGGTGATGTGCGAAAGATCAGATCGATCTGATCACACGGATAGCTCAGGCAACAGGATATATTACAGCTCATTAGACGATAAAAGACGAACGAAAGAACGAGACAAGGGAGGACGATGAAAATTTTAAAGAGTGAACAATGTGGGCCTCATTACAGGATTTGCGACCGAGAACCGTCTCTGCTGTGCCGTGCTCAGTGATTAAGGCGTTTGCAGGTGATTGACTGCACTTGTTGGGTTGGGTTAATGGCGCAAGTAGCCTGATCTGCGACACCGGCAGGTCGGCGAGTCACGGAATGTCAGCTGGTCTTATTGTATCTTCCATACGTAGATATTCTTTATTAGGTATGAACACTTGTACATTGAAAGTGGCAGTGATCGTGTCGACATAAGAGGCTCATATGGCGCCTGGATGCTGACCAGGCCATTTTATCAGAAGAGGGAATCAGTGCGTTGACGAATAGGCGAACTAGGCAAATATTGGTTTTGGGCATGCATCGTTGTATCTATGATGCACATGTGGATGGCGCGTGCACAAAAATGCTTCAGCACCCATGTTAGCTTTATATTCTAAAAGGCACTACAATAGTTGTAGGGATTTTCTAATCTCATTTCTGCCGATATGACGGCGTTTTCAGCGACGACGTTTAGCAGGTAGTTTTCCTTGGAAGTAAAAGAAATTTTCTATTACTTAAAACGGATCGTTGCCTTGCCTTGTGGCAAGCAGAACTACTAAACGACATATTGAAGTCGTTTCGGCGGGGACGTAATTTTTGGTATCGATATTGGGGGCGCCCAGTGGTCAGCGCATGTACTCTATGAAATCAGGTAGCAAAGCGAGCAATTGTCGGACGGCCGCAAGTGTCGAAATAACACGCCAACGGAGAATGATCGTAACAGACAACAATACTCGGATAATGATGACCCGAATATATAAGGGACACATGTAGTTTTTTGCAATGATCCCACTTGGGGTAATAACTAACGGCAAATTGTTTTGCACGAGTGAATATAGCTAAGTTGTTCGTGATAGCTAAAGTTACTTCTGTAATATTTTAGCAGCATGCTTTGCGAGGCCTCAAGCTGCGTGGGTTTTTTTTATAAGGGCCAATCGAATCTGTGCGCACTCGTATAGGCGAACTCTGCAGACGGCGATTAGTAGTAGCCTGTTATTTGTACTTTATATAATAGACAAACAATTTAGCCAGTACACAATTGACGTACGGCTGATGTAGAAAAAATCCAATTTGAGACGACATTGAAACTCGTACGTGCGGACGCCCACCGGACTTGGTTTTATCACTAATCTGTCCATATAATAACATTAAGGTTCTGCTGTATATACAACAGTTGTTGTTGTTGTTGTTTTAACTAATGAAACCTGCTAGATATTCGATCGAAAAGCACTAAATGATGTCGTTAGGACTGCCATTTCCCATGTGGCCTGTCGTTCTTCTAGGTGTAACAGTGAGAGTTTTGGAAGGGGTACATGTGGGACGGACATCGCCGGTCTATAAATCTTAATCTGAAGAGCTGTTGTCAAGATTAGCAGAACGGCAAAACTGTGGCATTGTCAGCACACGTAATAACACTGTATAAGGTATAGCTTTTCACTCATGCGTGCCTATTGTTCGCACGCTTTAGCTGCCATGTCGACCGAGTCATCACTCAACTAATTGGGTTATTAAAAAAATTATCAAAGGCCAAGATAATTTGCACAAAACAACATTAATTATAGCACATAATGAAATGGTTTCAAGCTACACTGTGTCTCTATGGAAAAATTGGAACCTATAAGTAGTGGGCTTGATACATTAACTATAATAGTCAACTGGTTATAGTTGAACCTTTATTATATACATAGACGTAAATTACAATGTTTGCAGATTTATAATTCTGAACAATGCCGTTGCTATCGTGTCTGTGCGGTAGCTCGAAAACGGCCAAGATGAACCCTCAGGGGTCTCACGGAAACTATTGTATCAATATACCTTAGAAGAAAGACAAGCTTTTATATATATAAAAGGTGAAGTGTAAATGAAGTAAACAATATTTATCGAAAACGTCATTATTACCGTTGTCACTACTAACACTAAAATGGTATCATAACATCAAGACAGTGAACGATTTAGCTCTAATCGGCACCGCAAACACATGAAGTTCATCACGATACGACAACTACTCGCTAATGATATCCAGATTCGTGTGAAGATATAGGTCGGACAAATTGACCCGACGCTGAGGTCTCCTCATTCACCGAGCGTCTCGATGCAGGCCTATCAATGGATTTCTATTAGAAGTGCATATATATATCTTGCACGTATCTGCTAAACTTTGTTGCCATTCGTGTGAGGCTTTTTTTTTTTTTTTTTTTTTTTATTTATCTTATCTAATCACCCACACCAGCTCGCAGCTAGGAGGGTTCATACTGAGATGCTCAGGCCGCTTTAACCTGTATAGGAACTTCGCCACTTTATTGTTGGTGTCTATTTAAATACCAATTAAGATATCGTTTAGTTCTGTCACTCAGTGAAATATGCCACAACCTGGCAAATTTTCATCCTGATTGACGCAGAGAGCAACAGGTGGAACAATGCATTCGGGTGACCCCTATATCCTAAGGCGGAAAGTGACAGGTAAATGAAGCGACAAATTAAAACAGATAGACTGACAGAAGTGATTTGCCCCTTCGGTTTATTTGACGAAGAAGCCCAAGCCTTCCGCGGCGGCTATCTGTTACTATCCAACGACACAGATATCACAATAAGCATCACGTTGGTTTTTTGCTAGAACGACCAAGCGCTACGTTAAAGTTAATGGGGTTGGGGTGATCGTTAACCTTCTACTGTTCTTACTGATGCTGCCCCTGCCATTGGTGTGTAGCTATACTATTATTATATTACCAACGTATCGTAAAGAATACAAATCCATTCAATGATTATTTGACTTGCAGTACCAAATCGGAACAAACAGTACGATTGACAAAAGGGTTCCCTTCATTCCAAACACATTCAACAACACGTAATACGAACTCAGTCCGCTAGAATTCTAAAAGGAGGACGATGTTGGTTCTACACCTTTCCGTAAGTTCACCCTAGGCTAGGTTTGAAATAGTCTGATTTGCTTAGGCAAAACCAGATTATAGTTAGAATGCACTTCTAGCCTCACCTTGTGAGACGCCTGTGTTTGATGGGTCGAATTAGACCCGCGATCCGAAGCTCGGATTCGGTATTTCGAAATTGTAAATTCACGTTATACGGCGCTCCACGCACTAACAGTTATCATGATTTTTTCGTCGTATAAGACAGAACACATATTAAAGCCACCGTTTGGTGTGATTATCCTGTGATGAAATCGATGTTTGGGGTCAAATCCCACACTTTTTACACGTGGCGTCATTGTAAACTCTGTGACTAAAAAATTTAGTCGCTTCCCTTAAGTACTATAATACTTCTATCAGCACATAACATCTTGTTCTATTAGTATTAGAAATATACAGAGGGTCGCAAAATATGATTTAAAAACAACTGTTCAAGCCGTTAAAGGAAGCCGTAACATTCAGCTCAGCTTTGTAGCGCGAATGAATAGAACAATTTCTTTGCCGAATGTAACGATCGCTGCTGCATAGATAGAGTTTGAATTAGCTAAAAGTTAAAACGTTATTCGGATGAATGGACATCTTAACTGAAATAAGGCGATACTTCAGCGAAATCATTTTCCCTCAATCAGGCAGATCATCGTCGTTGTTACCGATGTCGCTGTCATCGTTTTAGTTGGCAATGGACTACGGCTGGTATTTCAGGCACGCCTTACTTGTCCAAATTCTATCGATTAAATGCAACTATTCGCGTTTATTTTTGTCCTTCGTTCACGAGGTTTACGACCTTCTGTGAATAAACACGTACTTCTCTTATAAACAAGATGCCCAAGAACAACAGCACAACTGAAAGCAAGCACCATGCAAATACGCGGAGCTTGCTCCTATGCAAGTTCGCGTGTCCATAGCCCACTACTCTCAAGCCTGAAAGCCTGCACAAGCTAAGAGAAGTTACTTCTATTATGCAGATAGCTCATACTACTTCAGGAAGCATCTATGCGTAGGGAGCTTTTCCTTTTGTCTTAGTTGACATCGAGTTGTCAACGTGCCTGTGCTTCCCTTCGACATTGTCGAAACATAATGTTTTCTTCAACCGTGGTCGTTTTGTTTTTAGCGGCTAATCCGAACGATTTGGGTACCATTCGAAGCTGGCGTACATAATGTTTAACAAGTGCTTTACTTGCAGTTACACTAAATATAGTGTTATTATTGCTTGGCTTTATGACTATCGCTATATCTGGGGCCAGCTAACTTGTGGCCTCATTGACTCATCTTGCCCGCTGAAATTTAAAAAAGAACATAAGTATTCTATGCGTACATGTGTATGTGTAGGCGTATTCAGGTTTCTGGCGAGTTTAGCCCACTTGCGTAGTCACTCAGACTACACTTGCATTTTATTTAATATTATAGAAGGTTAAATTGGTTTCTTCCTTTAGATTAAAGTCGGTCATCGGCTCACGTCGCAGCCGTTAATTTTCGTAGGCTGCTAAGTCGAAGCACGTCTAAAAGACGTACGTCAATCAAGACGATAAACGTCAAGATGGATATTATCAAACGACCATTAGTAGCAGTAATATGTATATATATATATATATATACAATGTTATGATGATTATACTGAGCTAGCGAGCCAACACGTACTTTTTCTATTATATATATATATATATATATATATATATATATATGCTGTCCTATAAGACATATCCTTCATTACCAACAGGTGTTGGATCTTGGTTTCAACGGCATCCGTTATATTCCCGATAACGCATTCTCCGCCAACCCTCTGCTCACGCTCCTCGCCCTCGACGGAAACCCGATGTCATCCATTCCTATCGAACCCTTTAAGCATCTTAAGTTTACTTTAAGGGGGCTTAGCGTCGGAGGTAAGTAAATGTAGTAAAACAAAAAAAATAGGTAAAAACGGAAATTCGACATATCGCGATAATTCGGGTTTTTTCTGCCTAAGTTGTAACATATAATTGAATAGAGTCTGAAAACCTTCTTATCTCGACAACAAATATATTCTTCTATTTTTTAAATGCAAACTGCACCATAAGTCGAAGTTTCGCTTGGCCAAGGATACACTGTGATAAAGTGATTTCCTTTTACTTATTTTAGAATTACTTCGCCATAGCACTTGATAACATTATATATACAGGTGCAGTGCAGCATTATCGTTGTAATAATGTTACACAAATATACATACTGGCGGGTTGTGTACGATTGACGCAAAATGATCCCGTCAAACGACATCGGTGAAACCTCATTGAACTGCTCGTCGCCCAAAGTTTTCCCCACCATCATCATAGTATATCGCGCTACATTATATATACGTATAATGTAGTCTATGACCTAACGGAAGCCACTCCGCGGAGAAGCTTAATACATATGTACATATCTACAAAACCATACAGTCTTAATTGGCACTTTTGCTGTCGGCGCATTGCACGACTTGTCAATCCGTTGCTCGAGCTAGATAGTAAGGGAAAGGAAAGAAAAGAGATAGTTTCGTGATTACGTTAGAAAGTACTATGGCACTGGCATCTGTCGGACCCCCCTGAAGCTTTCTTCGCTTGTATATTTGTACAGCAATAGTGATATCATAATAAATACCACTGTTGCTGGTCATGTTCACTAGTATCAGTTGGTTTTTCTTTTCTATTTAATGCGCCGGCTAGCTTCTATTGTGTCCGTTGTAAGCTGCGTCTCCATTGAAGAATCAACATCCAGCGTTCGTAATCAGCGAGACAACCGGTGCTATAGAGGTGCCCGTAGCAATAACGGTAGTATCTGTTGCATATTGGCCACTAGTGGGCTAGTTCTATGATTATTACTTATAGAAGTTATCCTGACAGTAACGATTCAACCACAATGATAGTTTAGCTTGTTGGCCATGGAGAGATCGCTGCAGCTGCAGCTGCTGGCGGCATTCGAGGCAATTCAAGCTGTCGGCTTTTTGTTACTTGGTCCGTCTCCGCGATGCTCTTTTTGAATCTCTCGTCTACGGTCTAAACGCTTCGTACCATCAGTTATCCTACTGAAAAATCCCTAAACCACTGCGGCACCAGCGACAATCCGGCCATAAATCTCCCTCGACCATATTGTTGTGACCAGAAATCTTTTGTTAGTATTTTGATACGACGTACGACAACAATTCGTGTAAGTTCTAGTCGGTAGTTCTTTGTCAGTTCTTACGCTTGCGCAGGTTTTATTACTGCTGGCTTGCTCATTGTAGCGCCATCTCTTCGCGTGCGTCCGCCTGTATCTGTGTTACTCATCCAGCCTGCGTGAGAGCCTATCGTCGGTAAGGACAACGATGGCGATCGGGAACGACAGACGTCAACGACAGCATCAGACCTAGCGCTGCTAATAATCGCCTCTCTCGTTGTTATTATTATTGTCCCTGGAGGCCTGTTTGGGAGACGAAATGCACCGACTTTTGACCAGCCTTTCCTATCACCGTGCGCCAGTCCCGTGTTCTTTTTCATTTTTTGAGCCCGACTTCTTTTATCGCTTCCCACCTCTTCTCTATACTTTGAGTTTTACACCCGCTGTCGCCGTACTCCATCGATCGGCGGACTCCTAGGACGAAACGAAGTTTGTTTCTGGCCAGGTACGAATCTAAACCACAACTAAGATTAGCTGGCAAACACGTCACCCGCTAAACTATCACGTAGATAATCCACCCCCTGTCGACTCTCTTATTGATCCGGTTTGCTCATACGCGTAATAGAAGGAGTAGCAATGCCGCATGCGTAATAATCGGCGCATGTGTGCCAAACAAGACTGATATCGGCGATACGGAAGTTCATTGATAGTCTCATCGAGAACCCGCGGAAAGACACGGAGGAAGATTTTACTAAGACAAACATTTGCATGGGATGAACGCGGACGGATGAATTAACAAACCACCATTATAGGACAACTCTCGCTCGCTGGTTTTACTCACCTGACTAGTCAGATGATGGCAGAGAAGCATCGAGCGATCCAACGCCAATTGTACGAAGATTCGAGAGAGGAAGAACGGTTAAAGAAAATGGTTAACCGCGCTAACGAAACCGCTGTGTTATAAGCATATTGTCTAAGCTATATATTACAAACGACGAGGCGATCTGGTGACCGATCTCGAGTCGGTGGGACAGCTTTAAAGCGAACGAGGGTGAGACTGAGTATCTAGTGGAGTGCCATAGCGCAATCTTTGTGACAATGTAAGTTATAATGGCCACTGCTGTGACTGAAGACGCTTTTCATAGTTTCCACTAACGGTAACCCTAGTGATGACGCACTCGCTTCTACCGTTTACGGCGAAGAAGCTGCTAAACAATCCAGCGCCCTAGCGGTTTCCGTTAGCGGAAAGCCGTACCGACAATAGACGATAACAACCGGATGCGTGGGCGGCTTTGTTTGGCGCAATATCATTAATGTTGATGTGGCGACTTATTATTTTTTATTATATGTAAAACATTGTACAGTTTTTAGCCGATATCGTATGGGTGGCAAGCAGTCGCAAAGACAAGGAGGTCGCATCAAACATTAAATGATAAGGGCGATGAAGTGCCTCTGAACAAAAATGATTGATTGATTGGTAAGTCGTAGTTGAAGCGAGCCCATTAAGCGAGCGCTCAGTCACTTAAGGCTTGGAACGCGGCCAATAACAATGATTCTATGCAGAACATTAATTATTTCTACATTTTATGCAATTCCTATATTACTATATTATCATGCGACTAAATTAATGTTAAAGTTACCACAATCCAGGGACGGCAAATATTAGCAACCGTTGTACAATTGCTTTCATCTTAGAGCCATGCCGTAAACTAAGCTGAATATAAAGGATTTCGAATTACGTACGGCGATAACAAATTGCAATTGGATACTTAACTGCCTCTCATGCCATACATAACTGTCAACGGATTAGTAGTCGAGCAAGCCCTTTGCGCTCCCCATACGATTTCTGCTATCTAGTAAACAGATCGGCACCATAGCGTCATCGATCCAGGCCCAGGTGGAAGGTGGCGGCGCGTGGAGAGAGGGAACGCTAGGTCTTCCATCGCTAAAAATGCCACTACGGCAAGAGCCGAGACTCGAGTTTTCTTCCTGCGCGGTTCATCGTTATTGCGCGACGCTTCGGTTTTCCACCCTTAGGCGTCTCTTTACCGGGGTGCTCGCCGGTATATTACCGCTTCACACCGACGCGTCGACTCGATATTGTTAGATCTTCGACGAATAGACGGCGGGGAAAATTTTTCTTGAGAGAAAGCCGGATTCTTCATCCTGTCATGGAGGAGCTGGCTTTTTGACTGTTACCGACCCATGTCAATGTGGTAGCGTCTAGCTGGCCTTTTCACCCGAGTGGCATCTCGAGCACCGTCTCAACCGCCGCCATGCCGTCAATCTCTTCTGGTTATGTTGAAGCTTTCCAATTCTGATTTCTTCAGCTGAAGATAAACAAGACAGGCCGCAGCTAACTGTCATCGCCTGCAACTAACTCTGCTGCATTCACTATTGCTACCTTTTTTTACTGGTGCTGCTATTGCGCCTCTTACAGCATTGATCTTCAGGTCAATAGCGCTCTTCCATCTTTAACCGATGGCGGCGGCAGAAGCAAAGAGTACAGAACCGGTAATCGGTAACGACAGATATCCGAGTCCAAGGCAAGCCCGAGAAAACGATAGCGTCTTAAACGCAGCGCAGCGTTTTATCACGCGTGCGATCCTTGTGCCGGGTCGGGGTCAGCCCGACGCGGTAACATATCTCCTTGCCCGTCATGTCTCCTGGCAGCATCTGTAGCGACGGAGACAGCAACTGATTAAAGGAGAAGGAACGTATCATCACGAGCGATCGCCATTGTTACCGGTATGTCCTCTGTTCACGCTTATTGTTACTTGACCACCTAGATGTCCGCCAATCTGACAATAGCCGCGGCTAGGACTTCCTAACGTAATCACTGACCGAACGGTAGAGCTGAATCGACGGCAAACGTCTAGCTGCCAGAGGTGTTGCTTCGCACAGAGCGTTTGTATGCTTGCTTGTATATTTGCTGGAGGCAGTTAAAAGACGAGTTTATAGATTTTGAGTTGTTCCTCCTTATTCGTATTCCCTTTCTTTTTGCCCATATTTGGCGCGTCGGTTTCTTGTACAGCGAAGGTGTATCATCCTTGCATACATATACGTGATGCGGGTCGTATGCATCATTGTGATTGTCATCACCATAGCGGGTACTATTGTGGGCAGTCAATGAAACGCATGTGGGTCGAACGAACGTACGATATCGGAAGTGGAGCTTGTCTAGGAACCTAATGTCCAGAAAGACGTCAAAAGCAGGGGGATTTGATCACCAAAAATCTATCATGACTGTCGCCTTCATCACTGTTCCTTGTTGAGCTTCGTAAATTAGAGCTGATACAGATGAGAGAACTTTTAATTTGATGATTTTCTACGGAAGAAAACGTATTTCTATTCCGAAATCATTTCGGGTTCATTAACAAACGTAGTGAGCTGGTGCAAAAATAATGTCAATCTTTTTTTAACCCATTTCTAATTTCTCGTCTGTTAATAATCAAGCGTTATATAAGAAGCAGAAAGTTTTTTGTTTTGTTTTTTATGAAGCTAAAGGTTGTGTTTGTCTGGCCAGTTTTCGTATTGTTTATATATAGCTTGCGAAGTTAAAGGATTGTATTTTCAATTTAACAAACGTGCCTTCCTCAACCTTCCTCATTCGTCAAGGATGACCCTGGGTTATTTCTAAAAAAATTATTCTTTAGAGGTAAGCTAACATTTTTCAGCCCCAGAATAAATATCCCGGATTGCTATTGTAGTTTTTTAACAAAAAAGATAATAGTCAAAGTCAAAAATTCTGTTTTTTGCCACATAATGACTGAAGGTCAAATACGAGATGAGGGTGTATAATCTAGAAAACGAAACAGAAATCAACCTAGCTAAGAAACGCTTTGCGATGGTTACAACGCATGAACATACGGGAAATTAAGGACGACAAATAATAAACAAAACGAGATATTGCCTCAGCCATATTGCTACAAAAGTTTTTATTGGCGATAAAACTTAATTGCTTATTTTTCTATGTACAGTTTGCAGTTCGCTGGTCAGTAACTTACGCTGCTTAAGCAAGATTTGCGACTTTCACAAACGTGGAAATCACAGAATAAACGAAGTGAGTTCTTAGAGAAGTGAAGTCGAACCAATAACATAAGGCAGATAAATAAATCAAATATTTTCGTCAACTTTCGTCAAAAAACACTGCACAACTGCCTTTTGATTGCCATACATTTTGTAGTAGAGTGGGTCGAAGCGCGATTGAGGGCCCAACTTCGAATATGCAAACTCCATAATGAACACATTGTCAAATAGGGGTGGCCGTAAGATCGGCAGATCGTTACAAAGTTCTCTGCAACATAATCACTCTGGGATTGCATATTGGAAGATTTTTAATCTAGCGATCGGCTTAAGTATATCAAATATATTGCATATTCAGACATGCTGTCTATCTATGTGGCCATTCAGGTAAGGCATTTTCGCTTTGAATCGTTGTCATTGATTGCTTTATTATCTAAATACATTTTGTATTTAGTAAAGCACACCAAGTCTAATAGTATCGATACGGACGTTTACTTTCGACCGCAATACGGTGTACCAGTTTAATCAATTGGAATCTTGTGTGTACATCGGTTTGCTGTCAGGTATTCCGCATGCAGCTCCAGCGAGAAGGGGCGAATTACTCAATGCAAATTCAATCCTATTCTATTCTCTGACCAGTCTAAAAACGAATTCCACAAAGGGGCAAGTTCATAGGTGCGGTCGCTCGTAGTTGCTTGTAAAAAAAAAAAAAAAAGATCAAGGCATCATTAAAAATTCTGCTTCTCCCAACAACGCATAAAATTCTTTGTAATTTCTGTCAAAGCGTGTTCCAGAAACCACCCGCGCCAATTATAGGAATTCTTTCAAATGCTAGGTATTTTGAGTTTTACGTCCGGTGTCGCCCTTAGGAATTCTATCAGAGCTTTCAGGTCCTAGCGCACGCAAGAACGCATAAAATTAATCAATCATGTGCAGCTAGCAGTCATGTCAATAACCAACGTTTAAAAGCTTTAGAGCTGTTAAGGGTTGATACGGTGCTCAAAGATATCTTTTGAATAAAGAGATGTTTCTATTTTTTTCTTGCTCTACTTCTTTCCAGCGCTAAGTGGGTGACAATTTACTCGGGCAGCTCAGTTATGATCACTCTGATCAGACAGACAAGCAAAGCCTCAAAAACATAATGAAAGAATAGTTGACCACCACACATCGTGGTCGCTCCTAGCCGGTAAAACGAACGTCGCAATAAATAGCGACAATAAACACTTACATTAGTTGATGTACGGTATAGTACAACTTTTGGGGAGTGGTCGCTACAGCCTTAGCGTGGCGCTATGTAGTGCGCCGCGCCTTGCTCTCTCGTTGCAGCTGCGATCTACTACTGCTTGGCATTGTGTCGCAGGAGCAGCGCCACTCCTGCCAGCGGAGGGTCACAAGGTCATGTAAAATAAAACGACTGTCGACTGTTTTGCTATGAGGGTACGTGTTAATGTGCATCTGTGCAGAGACCCACATAGACCAACTAGCGGTCTACAGATAGACCGAAGCATGAGGAATAGCTTTCACCTAATCAGCTTCGCATCAGATGGCCGCCCTCTTGCCTGCGCTTGTCTGCATGCTGCTGACTTATGCGAAACACAGTGGGGAATCAGCTTCCAACTCTTCGGGACCTAGCATCGACTAGCCCCGAACCAGGATTAACCAAAAGCTATAACAGACCTTTACTAACGATAGGTTCAATCCAATCTAATAAGAGGAAAAAATATATACATGATAATTGGAAGTACCGTTAACTGAAGATGTGTTTTTCGTCAGTTTTTTGTGCCCGAGCCCGATATAATTACGTATTACTTACCGCAGAGCGAGATCCTTTCACACTGCCGCTATAACAGCGATACAGTCGCTACGTGCCCTTAAATGAAGGATGATGACTGTGGTGGTAATCCGAAGCAATTTACGTATTCCTGTACTTCTAATTATGTTCGCAAGTGTCGACATAATGGACACGATATTGAGAAGAGGGATTCGGTAAACGATACCGGGTCATAGTTATCTATTTATTGATTGACAATAGATCACTTGGTTGCCCAGTTCGCTTCTTCTGTTTTGCTAGTTGTCTGATGTTTTTTTTTTTAATTGTCAGATGATGTGTTGGTGTATCGTATTTGGTTAACATAGCATGGAAATCAATGGATTATCAGCAGATATTTGCAGAGGGTTTCGCTAGTTTATTGCGGTAGGTTAAACCTCAACTGACCGGCTAACAATCCATGAAGCCTCAGGCTGTCAACCAGAATAATGACAATGACCTATCGGTGTTTAGAGAATAGTGGCTGTAGATTATCCCATCAAGTAACGTCAGAATGTCAGCAGAGGAAACGCAAAAGTGGGACTGAACGGATGATAATGGCAATCAAATCATGTTGAAGCTACTGGGCTTTTCGAGTACGACGGAGGGGGATGCGCTTCGAGGCTGGAAAATGTAGATACCTCGTCAATTTACATACATTGGGTAAATGATAAATTCTTCTTAATCTATGAATAAGATAAAAGTACGAATCATTCTTTATGGAGTAAGTCTCGTTGATTCGTTTGTGATTGTTGGTTCATCGGATATATCATTAATCCTGCGTTCCAGTATTTTGCGGTAAACTTATCGTCCGCCTATTTAACAGATATTTATGTTTCTAGCATAAATATTGCATGGTAAAGCACCTTTGGTCACCAACACAGAAATCTCTCAGATTCCTCCCATACACATATATGCGATTTATGAATATCCACATTAAAATAATTAGTTAATCTTGGCGAGGTTCACAGAATGGACGTCTTGGTTCAACGCTCGAAACCCGTGGCACGCTAACTGCTGCATACAACATTATCCTAAACGTAAAAGAGGCTCTATTTATAAACCTACCAGTGCCGGACTTTTCCGCGCGACACCTGGCGGTATGCGCTGTTACTGCTATCACGAAAGCGTCTGCCTGTTGGGCAGCAGTTAGTTACAGTGGTTCCTAGTCTATGATCCCGTTTAGTCGTACTAAATAAATAGCATATCAAAATGACCGTTAATAGCGGGCATAAGCCAGTCAAGGCATATACCATAGATTTCTATATCATTTGCGATCCAGTACGTTGTCGTAAGGCTAAGCGAAAGTTAACTGTACATTTCTACGAGACTGCGGCAAATACGATAGTTAGCAACGCAATAAACGTCGGTCAACACTGTAATCATGGGCAGGCCATTGTATAGCCCCGATCCGCGTATGAGGATATGTCCTGTTTTATTGGTGTGTGTCAATTCTGTCAGTATATTCTACCTGCAATTGAACACTGCTGTTTAAGAAAAATTGGGTAGACTTGGCTGACAATTTGTACAGTTTACCATGCGGTTTAGGTTGAGATTGTCATCTTTGTCTCTTTCCGCTTTGTTTGACACCTGGTACATGCTTAACAAATTATTGTCGTTAAAAACACGAGAGGAAGATGCTTCGTCGTTACCTGTAATTTCTGTAACAGTCGCTCACCTAGACAGATAACTACTCGGATAAGAGCAGCTATAGCCCTTAATGCTATATCGATACGTCTCTATGTGCACCAACACTGCTGCTGTGGCGCGTAAATGATGTTCGATCATAATGTCTAATAAAAAAAAAAAAAAAAAAAAAAAGTAGCACCGTATGCTGGACCAGCTACGATGTTTGATTGATATTTCGTTCGGTTAAACTAAAATAGCTATCAGCGAACTGGAAAGAACTAGGCCCAAACGAGAAGTTCCAAGCGGAGAAAAGTTGAACCTTTCGTGCGCATTAAATCATTCCGAGAACGATGAACAAACGAATCCATATAATTTACACGCGAGTATGAATCAGATGCTATTAAATTTACGTCTTGGTAACTTGACAAGGTAGAACGGTGCGTGCAATCATTCATATGATCATACTAAAAGACAAGTAAATTATAGTACTGGATAGCACGACCCGATCGAAGTTATACTAAAACAAGTAACCAAAATTCTTGGCGAGAACTCAAAACTACCATAGCAACTACCTAAAGGCGAGCTCGGAATCCGTAATCAGGATTTACTTGTTAAGCTCTTAAAAATAGAAAAGTTGTCAAAGGCAGCTGTTTTCTAATTCCTCGTAAGTGTTGCACCGAAGCGCAACGTTAACTATGCAAGTATTTGTTTAATCGAATTTACGTTTTGCCGTTTTCAACCCGCGATAATTCAAATTTCTTGCGGCACAAAAATTCTTTTCTGTTGGAACAGTGGACTTTTTTTTGCTTAGGTGCAGTTCTTCTTAGAAACTAATATGTTAAAAATATATATTATCCTTATTAACTCTCAATATGCTTTTACTAACGTGTGTACTGGGTTAAACATTCCCAAATATATACTATTGTCATTCATGAATTATAGACCTACGCTATTGATAAACCTATCCAGCTACTTCCTGCATTGGAATTAGCCGTAACTAACGATATGGCATATTGTTTGTTTAGCGTGTGTGCATATACATGTTTGTATCATGCCGTTTACTTTAAACACTAATATAGACATGATCAAATTGACAATCGCTTCAAATTTTCACGTATAGACTATTCTATAGTACGTGGAAAACCCGACCTGGTCAAATCTTTGTCCTAATCACAATACAAATACAACTCCATTGAATCCACATAGCCTCGAACCGTTCGAGACGATCTGATGACAATAATTATTTTTTCCCTTCCATTATAGCATTAATTCGGTCACGAAAGACGACTCTAACGTTCCAGTAATTACTGCGTCAGGATGTATTTTCACGTGGTTATTCATCGTTAAACATCTGCCATAACCATATCTAGCACAATCGTAGTGTAATAAGATGATACGATCTAAATATTCATTTAATTCAGTGCTGCCGAAGTATTCAATACCACCTTCCGTCTAAATGGATAGGCGTGTCATCAAGCGCCTATGACTATGGTACCAGATCGTCGCTTAGATGGTGTAGATGCCACTTACCGTGTTGCATCTTTTAGCGGGGAATCGCGGTTGTCTGGAGCTCTGCAGAGCTTTATCTACGTTTTTGCGTTTCTCCTTTGCATGTATCTATCAAACTTCCTGAACAGAAAAATAGCCCAGGCCATATCTGCCCAGCATGCTAGATCCGACGTGAAGAGTTCAGAGCTTACCAGGCTGCTCTCTGACCTTCTCTTTCTCGTGTAATTAACGCAACAGACTAGATCTACATCGTCCTATAGTACAAGATCTCCAGCGAACACGTCTGTAACTTCTACTCCGATAACCAGCATTGCTGTCGGTATAACGATACACTATACCCGCCGTGAGCACCCGTGGCTCACCGTAACATATTGTAGTTGTGATGAGTGAAAGATAAGCTTTTAGGAGAGAGGTTCCGCTTGCTGACATCATCGCCATTCTATTTTTTCTCGTTTTGTCTATGGCAACAGCAGAAGCAGTCACTTACTATCATATCCCCTCAATGCCCGTCGGTCTTGATTTGCCAAAATGCTTTTTACACGGCGGGCAACTTCGTGTATTTGTTCTAATTCGCGAGCGCCAACGCGTCTGCACACAAATAAACTGCATCCGGAGTAGCATTAACGTCATTTAGCCGACAGCGTCTTGAAGTTCAAGCTGAGCAATCTGTTGTTGACCCTTGTTCACTCCTCAATTGAACGAACAGTGAAAAATGGCCCGCAAGAGCAGTATCAGTGATCACAATTTCTGCTCAATGGTCGTTTTGATAAATTGCATTTGATCCCTGACATATACGCATTGCATACATAGGTCGTCGATTGCTTTTGGGCTTCCTCATTGGCGTTGAGTGTTTTTGTTGTCTTTGTTTCGGATTGTGCCACTATAGCTGGCGCAGTCTGCCCGAAGCGACAATACGGTCGGCAACAATATATAATTCCAGAGTAATGGCGGGTACCACTGGAAACACCCGCTTTCGCCGCTGCAGCTGCCAAAGGAGAACTATATGTTTCTTGCTCAACTGTCTATCACCTAACTATTGCTGGTATTATTGTTACTCGCACGTGACATAGTAATGTGTTGATTACAGCAGACGCGTAAACAGAATTTATCGATAAGCATAGATCTGGTGATTTTTTTACAAAATATAGTAATACATAGTTATAGTCGTTTACCACGGAGAAACCCATTCCCGCGCTATTGTTCAACTTGTTGTGGCGCTCTGTAATTTATGGGGATGCAAGTATATAAAAGTATATAAAAATCCGTATATTGATGAGCAGGATTCCCCCAAATAAAACAAATAAACTGGCGTTTATCGGACTTTAGACGACAAGGTGTTTGCAATTTGCGGGGATCGGTTCTTCTCAGGTACAAGAAGGAGAGATCTAAAAATCGGTAAACTCGGACAAAACGAAAGAAGGTTTGGTCCTGCGGCGTCAAGTCTAGCAATCATATACAAGCTTTAGGTATATAGCAACTATTTAGGATTTGTCATAAGTTAAGCACTGCTTTAGGAGCAAATTCGGTAGTATTAGCTGTTGCTATCATCCATGAAGGTTCTGAAGACATACTAAATATAATATTTTTACATAGGGAATGAACAGTGTAGTCATTTTATAAGGTAATTATAGATAATTGTCGATGGCTTAAAATGTATGCTGTTATAATCGTTTTGTAATTAGCTGAGATATAATATAAAACAACGAAGTAATGCAAACGATCCGATGCACTGGTTCATCAGTAAGAAAAAATATCGGGCGTCATGCTGTCGTTAGCATGAAGCGGTTCTAAATAAATATTATGCGCTCTAAAAGTCAGAGACCTAATTAATCGTGTAACATTTTAACCTGAGTAATACAAACTTAACATGGACATATCTTTATGTGAATTGTTTTTCCATGTAAGGTCCGTATCTGGAGTGTGACTGTCGCATCCGCTGGATTGCCGAATGGATACGCACTAACGATCTGCAGGTCACCAGCCGCGAGCGTAATCCCCAATACTGCGGCAAACCCGACTACCTGAAACGAAAGCAATTTGGACAAATTGAACTTTCTGAATTGGTTTGCGAGGGACCTCCATCAACAACTACGGTATCCATCCCGACCGAAACAACCACTACGACTACGACGTCGACAACCGAAGTCAACTACAATGATCTGTTATCCAACTCAACGATCCCATCCATCGACACAACTGACCAGCTGCCCCAACGAGTAACCAAGTTTTCACCGCGAACGCGTCCAGTCGCTAATAGTCGTGGAGTAAAGGCCAACGTTCCTACCCCACAGCCGCCTGCCACGTCAAAGCAGATCGCCAAACCAGTTGTCAAGAGTTTAATGGCACTCCGTAAAGATTCGTCTATCAAGCTGGAGTGGACAGTTGATGCGACGAACACACAGGGTTTTCAGATCCTCTATCGAATATTTGGCGATCGATTATACCGTAAGGGTCCAGCACTCGGCCCGGATCAACGGGGCTACCTTCTTCAGAACCTTCCATCGGGTGACTGTGTCGTCGTGTGCGTTATCACTATTCAGGAAGCAAACGATCTGACCGTCGACAACGTACCAATGAATCAATGTCGAGAACTTAAGAGCGACCGCTATGGGATCGTCAGCCTAGATAAGGCAATCATCATAGCATCGGCTGTCCTTTCCGCAGTGGTCATCATAGGAGTTTGCGCTATCCTCTGCTGTATTCGGCGTAAACATCGAAAGCAGGACAGTTTAATGAAGCAGCGGATTTCGGTAGGAGTTGTTCCCGTGGTGAAGCCGCACACTGGCCACCAAGTTGGTGTCGGAGGCGATATGAGCGAATGGGAAACAATGAGCGTTTATTCTTCACGGAGCATTCCGCGAGCTCGAATGTACCATCTCGACGGAGGTCAGACTAACTCGAGTTATGTGGACGACGCTCGCTCACATGTAGCTCACTCATATATTCCGAACAACTATGGAACCAAGCCTCGCGGACCTACTGCCGAGCGAGCATTCTCGCAGATGTCCCAGCACAATAGTCGACTATACAAGTCTAACGGTAATCTTTCGGCGATGGCTGGAGATCTGCGTAAATCGCAACAGTCGCTGTCCGCAGGGTCGGCTGCCTATGTAAACTCACCGAAGAAGCACAAGAGGAGCAACTCACATGGGCGGCTGACCAGTGCCAGCAGTACGCACTCACTAACAGAATATGACTCTGACTGGAATGGCCGCTCGGAGGCGAACTGGAAAGATAACGAGGTGGACATCTATGTCGGTCACAACCATAGGTACCGCTAGGAGCCGCAGGAGACGAAAAATCCGAAGATTACGTTTACTAGACCATCATATTTTGTGGTTAGCTGTTCCTGACTTGTGTTCATAATATGCACCTGCAGTAGTATGATAATAACAGTAAATTAATGGAATAGGAATAATGATGAAGTATAGTAATGCTAAATAGAAGTAATGATGGCGATGCGAAAGGGAATACAAGACAGCAAAAGATCATACAGATCGCTCGGTTTCAGAAAGCGAAAGATCAGAACAAAATCGTATAGGCGTGTTTGTTGATACAATAGACAAGACAAACAAAAACTAAGATGAAAAACAGAGCAGTAAAATAATTAAAACAATCCATCGCAGCCCATCGACTTACCCAGTGTACCCAAACCTCACGTAGCTAAATGTAAAGGGGTATGCAACCTCAAAGCGCAATCAAAGTGGTCGACGGGAGCGGCCCCTAGTGCATACCCCGCGAGAGTAAGAAACGAAATTGACAGCGAAACTGAAAAGAACCTAGCAAAAGGCAATTACGGATCAGAATTAGAGAGATTGCTGCCAGATTGGCTGGACGCACAAGTGCCATGCATGTCTGGGGTTCTCGCAAGCACCACCAAGACGAGTGATTACACGTGATCGGAAAAAAGCGGAAGAGAGAGAAAAACCTACCATGTTGATGACGACATAGAAGACAAACATTTCTAGATTCCATTTCACTTTAGTTTCCTCAGCACATATTGTTCAACCTTCATATCTGTATGTCTACAGACAACATCATGTTGGCGTTAATACTTCGTTCTTGTCATCTTTGTTATGACTGCTACAATTATTATTTTAGACGATAGGAAGAAGGTGGCGCGTTCAACTGACAGAAGTTTCTGTTGTGAAAGATAACCATGAGTAGGGGGAACTTAGTAAGTGCAGAAAACCTAGCGAGGGTATCAGGAACGACAATATCATCCATTTATGTGCATTATATTTTCATCTCTGACTAAATGAGCACAACGTAAACACCGACAACACAATAGAAACACAATTGTACGAACCAGAAAGCTCTTAACGCCAACTTCATTGATTTGACTTGATATAAGCCACTGACACACGAACTAAATAATATGAATTTGCATGAATAGACAGCGTAAGAGGATTTTACAATGGGTAACACTGAGTCATTCAATCCACGACGCCACATTGATCTTCTGGTAAAGGTTGAGAGAGCAGATACCATTTTTTCAAAACTATTTCTGACGTGGGAATTTTAAATGGAACGAGAACAAGAACGTACGAATTTGCAATTCGCACCGCTTCAGATAGATCTTCGATAACTGTGCGCAACACGCACGTTCGATCGACGAATAAAAGGAACGGTGGTACACGTCAACAAGCCGAGAACAATGGGACTGCGTCAGAATGACGCTTGGACGCATATTGTAGCGCACTACTCCGAAACGAAACCGTTTGTAAATAGGTGGTCCAGAGGGGCCAGCGCCGCTCTCAAAGAAACGACACAACACCAAAATACAAGACAGACACACATATCGTAGCGGCATTGTACATAAGGATGATTATAACAATAATTACTTCATTAATAATAAATTGATGAATAAGCGTACCGTAATAAAGAGAATTTGTTTTGTTTGCCCACGTATTAAATAAATGAATAAAAAGGCACTACATTATAGATGATAAGAGACTTATACAATCAGTAAAATTACACCATCTTGTTAACATCAACGAACTAAATGCTATTATGAAACATAAACCTATGTAGGAAGCAGAAAATCTATTTATTAACTTTTTTTTTTATTAACTCAGACTCATTACAACAACCAGATTCTTGTTATCCATGCAGCTTCACACAAATAATATACAGGCCACTAGGTAAATAGCATAATGAAGATTAGAGACCGACCAGAGAATTAATCTAGGTGCTACAACATTTTTATTAAAATTGAAGGTACGTAACGTATCAACAGAAATTTCAAAGTTCTCGTAAGTCTCCCTGGCTTCTGCACAAGACGAAGTTAAGGGCGCTATGTATTTCAAGCGGATCTTTAAGTGCGTACTACGATT
This sequence comes from Varroa jacobsoni, assembly GCF_002532875.2. Lineage (NCBI taxonomy): Eukaryota > Metazoa > Arthropoda > Arachnida > Mesostigmata > Varroidae > Varroa > Varroa jacobsoni. Next base: position 345,273 of record NW_019213613.1, read on the forward strand.
GGGTTTTTGGGTGCCACTTTTGGCTCAACTAATTACTTATTTACCGCCCATATCCAAACGGGTCGACAAACATTTTTTTACTACTGTACGTGTATATGTTGTATAATAGCAGGTCACTAACGAGCGTTGCGACTTCAGTATAATCTGTATGCAATACGATGCAAATTCATATAAAGATAAGTTTTCTATTTACATATAAAAGCTCCACTTGCAACGTAAGTACTGGGGATTTGACGATGTGCTTATACATTATTTTTTTTTAACTTTTAACCAACATTTAAGTTTTATAGTAAGTACCGCTTAAAGAACCTACTTTAAGCGTTCCTGTGAAACGTTATGGGTATTTTTTATTTTCCGGTTCACATGGTCAGATGAACGTATGGCTTCGTTAGTACTCACGACAACCATCAGGAAATAGGCGTATCTATTTGTTGTGTGTTCGTCCCATTGCAGCACCGCTGAATTGTGCATGCTTTAGGACAGAATCTGCTGTCAGCCTTGTGTGTGTCACCTAGATTTCACAGAGAGAAGACGGTGTCATACTCAAAACGACTATCTAGCCGCGTCGGCGTTGATATAAGACGCATTTTCAAAATGGACGTCCAAAAAGTATGAACGACAAAATTCAGTGCAATACGGACCTATGTCGTTCTCTAGAATACATGAGCTCGCGCTTTTACATCGATATAACGATATAATGTCTTCGTTTTCAAGCGTTAAATACATGATAAAACAAGAGATCGATTAAGCTAACTAAGACTGTAATAAGAAGCTAATAATTACAAATTTTCCGTCTTTTGGGAAATATATTAAATAGTATATAATCTAGTCATGAACATCCGCGGATGTCTTTAGTGGAGCTTGTGTAGACCGAATTTTAGCCGTTCAAGATCAATACGGGAACCATGCATATTTGTTAAATTCAAAAAAGTTGAGCATGGTATGTATAGATGGATTACTTGTCGACGTTTTCTGCCAAATGCACTTTATCGCTAATCCATACGTCTGACAGAATAATATAGAGAAGAAGGTGTGACGCACACCACAGCTTATGAGGTCACTTGTACGTTTGCATTCAATTAAATTGGTTTTATCAGTTTTTCAAATATAAATACAACAAGTTTCGGTCACATTAATAATTTTTGAGCTAATTTTTTTAACCAACTAATATTTTAAGGTAAAAGCAGAAGTATTTGGTCCTTGCCTACATACAGGAGTTAGTGCATCAGAATGGTTTTAACGGCTGTACACTTTTTGATTGTGTTACTACGCGTATTTTTACAACAAGCTACTATTGTGTGTCCTTTTACGAGATTTTCTTGATTTTACCATACCTTTAGCTGGTGGTACTTTGGCCTAATACCATAGATTAAAATCAACCTACTCAGAGGCCTAATTTATTTATGCTGCTGCCACACAAAGCGACAGTGAATATATCTGTACCTGAAAACAAAAATAGCGAAGGTGATATTAATAATGCCGTTAAATAACTCTATTCATGATGATTCATTATCATTCATTATGCGTGGAGTGTATAACATATTCTGTTTCATTTTAGGTTTCAAACAATCAACTATTATGAGCACGTTCATCATCATAAGACTTAACGACAAGTAAACGTCCTAATTTTTAAAATAACGTCTTCATTCCATAAGCAGTTATATTCAACATCCCCTCCGCCATGACACATACCTCTGGTACTGGAAGACGCCTTGTTTGACATCCCATTTAGCTGCATTTTCAAGAGTAAGAACACCCTTAACAGGTCCAGCCAAGTCCTTAAAGCGTTTTACTATATCCAGCAAAATCTGGAACCGCCAAATCAAATCCGTAGGTTATCAGGACACGTATGAATATGACATAAGAGCGCATAGAACTACAGGTATAACAGATATGGCAATATTCAGGGTCAGCAGAGTAACACTATTTTCCATAAATCATATTAGATTACTTACTGAATGATAGGAGGTCAGCAGGAAGCGAACAAGCGTTTTGCGAAAAGGTATAAGCAATATGCGAAGATGTTCAGAACTCAAAAAGAATTTAATTGGGAACAGTATTTAGATTTGTAATGAATGAACAATTCTTTTCCATCACCTAACGATCAGAGACACTTATTTATTGGGGTCAGTTTTATAAAGAAACGAGACGCATCTAGACGTATCTACAACACATCTTTCATCTTTACCTTTTGCAGGTTTATTGAATTCTTAGACTTTATTAAATCCTCAACTTACCGAGATATAGATCAAGATGTAGAACGTGTAGATTAACCCCACCAGTTTATGCAACATAGTAATAAAAGCGCCGTTTGAATCGAAAACAACTGATCCGCTTTCCGCGTCGAAAACAATAGCAGAACCTTCATGTGAGCACAGGGATCGTCATAAATATTTAAGTAGTTACATATTAGGTAAGATATTTGTCATTGTACGACGCGTAATGTTAAAAAACCTAAAATCGGAAACCTACTCTAATTTATTTGAAAACAAACTAAAGAATCGCGATGCTTTTGTGAAGATTGATCAAATCAGTTGAAATATTAATAGTGTTAATTGATTAAAATATTCGATAAGTAGTAAGTTATTTATTGTCATTCAATACCGTTTTATCTTAATCTCTTGTACAATACATTTTATCTCTATATATAGTAGTGATAATAAATTCTAGGAAATAAGCTTTGCGATTCACGGACTAGAAGTACCGAAAAACAATGAGTAGAGCAGTTGTTTACCTTGAAGAGCGCACTACTGTGTACAGGGATGTTACCTCCATCGTCAGCTCACAAAAGATACATTCAATGCTAAATAGAGCTCACCATTGTGAAAAACGGTGTTTTAGGGTTAGTTTACATAATACATTTTTAAAATTAATTTGTAAAGGATAATTCTTCATTCAATTCTTCTGGAGGTTTACCAATCGAAGTAACGAAATGTTCGTAACGTCAAACAAATGTACAAACATTAGCAACGGATCTTCCTGATAAGCTAAATTCTTGAAAACGAAATCAAATTCTTTTAGTTCACGTTACTTTTCTTCCATAGAATAACCTATATCAGAATGAAATGTTAACGATTGCTCCAACGATTGATGTATTCAGACACTTAATTTACTAACGATACGCAGTTGTGTATTACTTTTTGATTTTTTATTTTTTTTCTTCATTGATTGATTGATTGACAACGGCACAATAAGTGCCAGCAGTGATGCCTGACCACAAGTTCAAGTAAACAAAGAGCCGCTGCCAGAAAATGACATTAGTGTATAGTATTTTAGATTTATAATACATGGTCACCTATAAATGCGGTATATTCCAAATAGAATTCGAGGAATTATATAAGTTTGCTCACAGAACTTTGCCGATATAGCGGCCTGATCGCTGTTGTTTTACCTTCCACTATTTGCGCACGACTATTTGTGGTCTCAAGAGTCTGTGGTAGGGGTGACTAATACACAAGGGACAATCGCTTACCGCAGGAGAGATGATATCTGTCTGATCGTAAAGTTTGAGCGGAATCGAGATAGATCGCAAATTTAATAAGGTTTTTCTGTTAACAGCGATGAAAACAGACCGAGAAGAAAGAAAACGGAACGTACGCGACTGGATTTTATCGAGTTTAGATATATTAGCTTGTAAAAATACTGACGCATTCATGATATACCATTAGGTTTTTTTACCAGTAATTAACCGTCTATTATAGATCAATGCGTTCATAAAAACTGTTGTCATCTCATGTAAGGTCAATGCTTTCACTGCTAATTTAGAAGGAAAGCTATTTACTGAAACTTACGAAGTGCGGTTTCTCCTCACGCTATTCAAGCATAATAATAAATATTTGTATTGTTTAAAATATGGATTTACGCAAATTTCCTAAAAAGTCCAAACAAAAGTTACTAATTATGAATGATTTTTTGACTCTTATTCTTGTTGGGCCGCACAAGCGAATTTTCTTTGGTGTTCCCTCCAGCTTACACTTAGGTAATACAAGGCGTGCTTTACGGGCGGTCGTTACACGACGGACTAAATTAGATATATCTTTTTAGGAGTGACTGTGACTACCGCAATTATGCGGCCTAAATCCGAATAAGGCAAATAGAGAAGTTACGCAATGTGAGGATCGAATCAACGCTTTTAGCATTTTGAAAAATCTACGTGGTATCGCTTGATACACGTTGCTGCACACTAGTCAAAATTCAATGTAAGATGCAATTGGATGTTATTGTCTCAGTAACTTCATATTGCTTCTAGATACGGGAATAAATACGCGACAAGTTGTTTTGAAGAACGTTAAAATTAGAATGTACGTGCAGTTAAGGAAAAGTTAAATTTATTTCAAGGTTCAAATCCACCTGTTAGTGTTGCTCGTAATCAAGAAATTATGCTCCATATGCTGAACAATGTTTTTGTTAATTAATGATAATCTGTTCACATTTATTAACCCACTTCTGAGTAGCACACTTGGATTCTCAGCTTTATACCAGAAAGCACGAAGTATCACTGCATTTTTAATATTATTATATATCACTTTACGCGTCACTTTTCAGTTTGTTTAGCTCGACCTCAGAGGCCAATGAACAATAAGGCCAAGAAAATTTTTTTGTATTTGATATCGAACACACATTTTGCACTAATGAACGGGCCCGCCCGACACGTACTCCAATTGGTACCCAAGTAAAGCGTATTAGCTAAAGAAATGTTAACTGCAAAGTTGTTAACACGATGAGTATGAACATTCGTCTCAAATTTTCGCTAATATTCCAGCAAATCTGCATGACTTAATAATTTATTATTAAGAAAATACGCAATGAAATATGTACTATATAATAAACACATGCATTGTTTTAATCCTTGCCATTTGCGCTGGATTTATTCAACCCTGTTTTAACTATTACATAATATCCCAAACCCAACAAGTAACGTTAATTAGCCGAGTCCTTACCAAATTCGTCATTTGGGTATTAAGTTCACAAGTTGCCCCCTCGACAATTAACTTTCTTACCAGCCCAGTGCCATCTAACTTCATAGCACCAGCTGCGATCGATCGAGACCATCTGTGGATGCCCAAATCTACGTTTCACAAAACAATACCTACTCGTCTTTAACCTAAACGTCAAATGTCATACTGCACAGTGTGCACGTAATATTGTCACGTCGATAATGTCATTGTCGTCACATAATTTCATCCTAATCGAACACGTCCCATTGTAACTTCCCTAAACGCACAACAGGGTCGACGTCTTATTTTCGCCGCAACCATGTGTGTATTCATTTGATTGCTTCCAATATGTAAAAATACATCCTGTGTTGTTGCGCCCCCTATACTTTTTATCAGCTCGATCAGGAACAATTAGCTTTCATTTGTGGTTTATGTTTGTATAATTGAATCCAAGCTGGTGCCTATAAGTGACACGATAAAGATCTCTATAAATACCTAGCTATCATATGTACAAGCATGTCAGTCGTTTCTAGAGCCACTAGAGCTTCATATTAGACTTAGATTATGTTGGTCTCTACAGTTATGCACCATCGTCGTTGTTAGCAGAGAAAGAAGCCAGGCTTAGAAAAGAGCCTTCCTGCTCTTCACCCGGCCTGATTCGCCGATTGCGTTCGAAAGCTTAACGATACGGGTCGAGTGCATGTCGTCTGTAGATGATACCTGACTCTGAAATGCAACAAGAAAATACAATAACAATCATTTAAAACTGATGTCGTTCGACAAGTGATATTTACAAAGATAGTCGTAACAGCCCATTCCATATATATACAGTTTTTAGTCACAAACAGCTCAAATTCACGTACATTCCTTACATTTTATTCCAGAATTATACACAGTGTCACAATACTGTGTATGTATCGTAAATGTGCGTAAGCTTTCAAACAGGAGCAATGCGCCCAAGTAAAGTACTCTACTACTCTTACTTTTATCGATAAGTGTGCAAGGACCTAAGGTCAAATAATATAAGGGTATTAACTCTCCATCTTTAAGGCATGTTCTAATTTGAATTTTCAACATTTATAATGGACAAAGAAACGTTTAGTTTCTGCTCGAAACAAAATGAGTAAACAGATATAACATATGCGAGCTAGCAGTAAACGTGTTACAATTGAACGTGGCTTTTTCGCTGTACTCCTTTGGTACGTCTCAGTGCAAGATGATCGTACTAAAGGCCGCGAACCACGTTTCTACGTTTAGATGGAGAAAATCAGTGAGATAATAACGTTGCTATTGTTGAAAAACACCTTAATGAAGTTGCAGCACGATTTTGGATTTATGTGTAAAGAAAATATTACAATGGTTAGCGACACGATGGAAAACGGAAAAGGACAACAGCAGAAATCTACTGGTTACATCCAAATAACTGTAAGCGTAGCTGAAACCTAGAGTTTCGTGGGATATTGACAGTACAGTAACATCTATAGCCGTAAAGTTCGATGTGTGGTTTAAGGGTACCTCAAAGTCGCCGTAGGAAATGGATCGTCGAAGGCCACGTCTCGTCGTAGACAGCTTATTTTTAGCGTTGCTCCCTGGGCTTTTCATAGCCATGTGCCGAGTGTACATTTTTCCTACGATTAGAGCCTTTGACGAGGCAGGTTCTAGAGTCTTGATTTTGGGCTTGATCTCCGTGTAGGTTCCAGCTCGCTTTAGGGCGGCAATACGGTGGCCAACTGTCGAAGCAGGTCTGGCTGTAGCAGGAGTGACCGATAACGGCCTGTTCATTGCCTTCAGCGGCGTCGTATACTGGCAAGCAGCTGAAGCGCTGCGAGGCTTCTTGTCGTCGTCCTCGCGTATTCCTTCACGAATTGGTTTTCCATCAACTACAACCTCACCGTTCTCCTTCTCATATGTGTCAAGGAACTTCACAATTTGCTTGACTACAATGGGTAGATTTTTGTTAACACGATCGCGTTTTTTCGTCTCCTGAAGCAAAGCACCTCCACGATTTTTATAACGATTCGGATCTCGTTGTGCTTCCTCGAGTTCGCGCAACATCTCCTTGAGCTGATCGCGTTCGTCGAGCAACTTAAAGAGCGGCATTAATTGGCTGTATCTGGTCTTAAGAGCTCCAATAGATTGCTCATACTCGGTGATAAGCTCTTCAGATGGTCCCAGTTCGATCATATTTTTAATTCGTTCCGGCTCCGCCCACTCATCGCCAATACGTAATGCCGCGTAGCATTCTTTTACCTCGTTTCTAAGCTTGTCGACGTAACTTGCCATATTTGCTCGTTTGAGCTCCTCATATTCAGCGACAAGCTCCTCAAGTCTATGTAACAAAAACGCAAATAAATTAGAGGATGATAACAAGCAATGGGAATATGTTTTTACCTCACAGAACAGAGTAAAATATATTTATAGCAAAAAATATTGATGAAAAATTCATAAAACTATTTTTAACCGATTTCCAAATTCACAGTAACGGTTGCAGCTTTTACTTACTTTCCCACGGTCTGGTAAGTTTTCGTATTTGTAAGGCCTGTAAGTAATTCCTCCCTTTCAACTTGTGTCACATCTAACCGATCAAACAATTTGCCTAATTGGGCAAGCATTGAAGTGTGACGTGTATGCAGTTGGGTTTCCTCCAGAGATAACTGAAAAAAGATAACAAAGTGTCTGAGAAATCAGCTATTCGAGCAGCTTAATATGCCAATCTCTAGAACCTACATTTTGATTTTTAGGTGTTTAAGGACAATTTGGTTACCGATAGAACTACAGATTTGTTATTACTATTATTATTAGCTTAATTGTTTAAGCAGTTCGTGTAATATTATCTATTTTTCTGCTTCAGATGCAGGACCAATGATAAACTTCTTTACTTTTTTTCGTATCAATTTAAACAGACCACATAATATAATTCCGCATCTCTTGTTCTCTTAAAGACTAATACACATTCTGGGACAAACAATTTTCACTACTGAGCCTCCGCAAAAACCAAGTAAAATGCTAACCGCATCGCGCGCTTCTGCGGCGCGCTTAATGTTTTCTTGGGTTAAGTTCCAGTGATCAGCTGGCAAATTCGATAAATCTTCTTCGATGGGAAGGCGCGGTACTTTGCCCATCCGTTCCATCAACATACATGATGCTTCCACGAGAGGCCGAAGTTTTTCGAGACGAATTTGTCTTTCTTCACGGATCATTTTCACGTGAGACGTCAACTCACGTAGGTCGTCATCATTTGGTAAAGTTCGAAGGACTCCGCGAGATGTCAGGGATCGAGGCATTTTCCAGACGACTCCATCTGTCATACGCGCCAGAAGTTCCTTTTCATTCTTGCGTAAATCGAAATAGAGTGCTTCTCGTTTGGCACGGATAGCCTCAACTTTTGCCGATGAAGTTTCCACCCACTCAAGCTGCTGTTGGAGATTAAGGCAGGAAGGCTGTTTTGGCATTTCGATTTCAAGTTGGTTACATATCTCGGTAAGGTCACAGAGCGCCGCCTGCACTTGGCGTTTCTGCTCTTCCACCGCCTGCAGTTCGTCATTAATAATGGTCGTCCACCTGAAAATATTCATGTCAGTAGCGCTGTGTAATCTAACAAAGCCAAATATCGTTCGTGACCATTTACACAGGGAGACAGTATTTCGATAATAATAGAATTCCAAATAGTATTTTTGATAAAAACGTCTTTTCCTATTTAGAACGCTACACAACAGTAATCTATCAGCAATGATAATAATGAATCTGTAATAAATGTAACCTTTCGTTTATCCATGTGAAAAGATGCATCATACGCTTGTGTATTTTTTCATCAGGGATTCCAGAATTTTCCCAAATATCTTGAAGACGCAGTATGTTTTCCGCACATGTGTCCATATACTCGATATATCTGAAAGCACAAACCGGTTGATAACAACCGCAATACAAGCACCAAAGATAAGCACTATGTTGTATGCTAATTATGACATTCAAATTGCTTGGATCAATTGAAAGGGAGTAAATTACTAAATTATTCTTAT